>NW_007258109.1:28456-58813 GCF_000164805.1 Carlito syrichta | reverse complement strand
GGGCGAGCCCGGCGTCCGTCATCCGTCATCCGCCATGTTGTCGCCGCGGCGGCCGCTCTGTAAGATGGCGGCGGGGCGGAGACCAGGCCACGCCCTGGACCGAGAGGCGGAGCCGCCTGTCGCTGGTGGCGTTCGCCGGAGTTCTAGAGTATGCCTGAATCCCCCTGCGGTGGCGAGTGGAGAAGAGACGGTCTCGTGGAAGGAGGTGCCGGTCGTCTCGCGAGGCGGGGAGGACGCCCTTAGTGGAGTTGGCAAAAGCCGGGTTAGGAACCCCGGGAGAGAGAAGGAGCGCGCGAGAGGAGGCCGGCGGTCGGGCGTTTCGGTGGGGACGCGGAGGGGCCGGCAGTGAAAACGGCTGTCGACGCGGTCACCTGTGTAACGTCATCAAGTTGTTTGTTGCCGTAGAGACTTTCTCTTCCTTTTTACCTTTTTTTTTTTTTGGGGGGGGGGCCCCTTGTGCGCTAAACGTTTAGGGAAACATCCCTTGTAACGAGCCGTGGAACTGATTCCGAAAGTGCGGTCTTGCAGATTCCTCAGGTTCGATCCTGAATCCTTCAGATTCCTCAACCCCAAGTCGATAGTGTTGAGAATGCATTAATTCTTTGAAGAGACGGTGTCACTAATTACTCATGATTTTTATCTTTTGGGGCTCAAGTGATCCTCCCCGAGTGCCGGGATCACGGGGCCACCGCCCCCGGCCGACGTTGCGGGTAGGATAGACTCAGTTTTGATAGGGATCGTGCGTTCCGAGGGGTGTTTGGCACTCGGAACGGCGTGTTTTGTCATTTTTGTGCTGTGGGGTCATCGTTGATTTCCGCGTATGATAAAAGCCCTTGGTAGTTTGATTTACCCGTTTACGGAAGTGGCCCGTACTTAGTCATCCAGGTGGGAAGGGGGACGTGGGCACCCGTGTGCCGCTGCTACCAAGGCAGGCAGAAGGTTTACCAACGTTAATAAGTAGGGATTCCTCCTGTTTTTAAAAATTCAACTAAACCCGGGCGTTTCGTAGATAATGCAGAATACCTGTGAATAAAGTTCAAACTCTAGAATCTGAGACGACACAAGCATTGGGTTGAGCGTTGGTGATTTCCACTGGGAGGCGACTTCTGAACTTTGGGTCACTAGTGGGGTACATCTGCAAAGAGGAGTTTGGTTATCAGACAGTTCAGTGTGGGATACAATTTAACTAGGAAAAACTTGTCTTTATGCAGATGAGACACTCAAAGAGAGCTTATTGTCCTGATTGGGATGAAAAGGATTGGGACTATGGGAAGTGGAGGAGCTGCAGTGGTCACAAAAGAAGGAAGAGGTCACATAGCAGTGCTCAGGAGAACAAGCGCTGCAAGTACGACCACTCTAAGACATCCGACAGGTAGGGGGGGCCGCGTCTGGGTGTACAGATGGTCTTTAGGATAAAACTGGTGTCACCTGATAAGTAACCGACTGCTCGTTTGTGTTACCAGGAGGAGATTTTGATGGTTTGTAGTCTGTAAAATTGTGTATTTTTGTCCGTAAAATTGAGCGGTACTATCTTAAGAGATTTACTGAGATTTTTACAGTATTTGCTATTAGCATAACACGTTGAAAATTGTTTTTTTTTCCTAGCCATTATTTGGAAAGCAGGTCTATAAATGAGAAAGATTATCATGGTCGACGCTACATTGATGAATACAGAAACGACTATAGTCACGGGTGTGACCCTGGACATCACCACAGAGACCCTGAAAGCAGATACCAGAACCACAGTAGCAAGTCTTCTGGTAGAAGTGGGAGGAGTAGTTATAAAAGCAAACACAGGGTCCACCACAGCACTTCCCATCATCGTTCCCATGGGGTATGCACACCTTTTAAACATTTTGGAAATTTTATTTCCTGTGTGTGACAGGAAAACTTGATTGTTTGATTATTTGAGAAAGTTTTGTTTAAGATGAAGTCATTTCAATTTTAACTTGCAGGATTCTTTCTGTGTTTGTGTATTAGATAGGAAATTCCTGAAATGCAGTACACGTTTAGTTCTAGAATAACAGATTTCATTATTGGTTGGCTCCTAATTGTCATTCCAGTAAAATAGGGGAAGTTTAATTTAGGTTAGATTATAAAAATGATTACAAGCTATTCTAAAATAAATCTGATTTGTTTTGATAAATTGAAGTTTATTACAAAAACTATAACAGGCATTTTATTTTTGAACGATTGAGGATTAAGTATGCCTCTTTGTTCTGACAAAGCTTGTTCTCTGATCCTTTTGACACTAATTAGTGTAAGCTACAACAGATGTGCGCTGTTGTGGGTTATGTTCATTGGAGATCAACTCAGATGACATTTAAAATGCCATAGTGTTATTCTTGTGTGCCAATTCCCCCCCAAAAAATTAGCACTTTAATTTTATTTATTTACCATTTTAATATTTGTTTTCTTAGATTAGCTAGGAAATCTTAATTTGGCCAGTCTACTTTGACAAGTAAATATTATCTCCTATGATTTTGCAACATTAAATTAAGACACTAGAGACTTAGTTATGTTTCAGTGAATGCTACAACTAAGCATTTTTTTAAGAGAAACAATTGTATTATGTTTTGTTGCCTTGCCACTTTGAGTATCTTATCTGAAAATCTGTTCCTTGCCATGTTTTTCTCCTGTTAACATAAACTATGTGCCCTGTGAATTTCTGGGGACTGAATTTGAAATTGCTCCTGCCAACCGTTTGTGGCCTGGCGCGTATCTGAATGCCTGAATATCTCCCCGCTGAATGAATTTCGTATTCTGCCCTGAATTCACTCGGGTATATTGATTGGCTGGATGATCTTGGTGCCGCCCACTTGACGTTACCAGAAGAGTCACCGAAGGAAAAGAACCAGGAGTGTAGAGGATGATGAGGAGGGTCACCTGATCTGTCAGAGTGGAGACGTACTAAGTGCAAGATGTATAGAATATTTTTCAACACTTTTAACTTTTCAGATAACATAATCTGTATATAGATTAAGCTTTCAGGGATTTGGAAATCTTTTCTTTCTCTTTTTTTTATTTTGTTGGTTTTCTTTTTTTCCATTTCTTTTGGTGGGGGGGATTGTGTTTTTGCTTTCTTTAGAAATTTAATGCTTATTATGCAGAACTTCCAGAACAGTAATCAAATTAATGAAATTAGCCTAAGAATGGAATTATACCTAAAAATAGTTATATGTTTTTTTGATGGTGTTGACCAGTATTATAATACCTAGTGATAAGGAAATTTGTAGCATCAACTAGAATAATCTGCATTGATAGCATTTATTATGATAAGCACATTGTTTCCACTTCTTGGTATGACTGATATTTATTTCTCTTTTAGATGAAATTGTTGATACTTTAGGTGAAGGAGCTTTTGGAAAAGTCGTGGAGTGCATTGATCATAAAGCGTAAGTTTTCTGTCCTGGAATTAACGCTTGGGGAAGTCAGCAATGTAGATTATTGGGGGGTTTTTTGGTTTTGTTTTTTAATTTTGTGGAGGCACAGGGTCTTGCTATGCTGCCTAGGCTGGTCTTGAATTCCTGGGCTCATACTGTCTTCCTGCCTCTACTTTCCAGAGTGTGAGCCACCGCCCCTGGCCAATGTAGTTATTGAGCGTCAGAAACTGATCTTAATTATATATCTTTATACCCTTTTTGACTTGACTGTAAGAAACTCCCAGTTAAAGGTACTTGCCCATTATACTTTTTAAACACTAGCTGTTCATGGTATGGGCAGCTTCTAATTCCAGTTTTAGACTGAGAACATTGTTTTGAGAAGTATTTTGTTATCCTGTTAGACACAGTTGTGGCCATTTTTTCCCCTCTGGATTAGTGGTTTTTTAGCATTGTCTCTGGAGCTTTGCCTATTCCAGACCTTTACTGGGTAGTTACCCAGGAACTTACACTTTTTTTTAGGAAGTACCATAATTCGTCCTGATAAAACTCTTCCATTTTCTTTTTCTTGTTTCTGGTTTGGCTGTTTGTTTTTCTCAGTGGGAAAGTTTTTCTTTTCTTTTGGGGGGGCGGGAGTGGATTCAGAGTTTTTAACGCTGGTGCCCAGGCTGGAATGCAGTGACATGCTCACGGCCACCCCAACCTGCTGCGCTCAGTCGATCATTCTGCCTAAGCCTTCCAAGTAGCTGGAATCACAGACATGCAGCAAGCATGCCCGACTAATTGTTTGATTTGTTGTAGAGGCGAGGTCTTGCTAAGTTGTCCAGACTGGTCTCAAAACTTTGGGCTCAGTCAGGCATTTCTCTCACCTCCATCTCACAAAGTGCTGGGATTATATTTGTGAGCCACTGTGCCTGACCAGTGGTAAAGCTTTTCTAAATGAATTATTTGAGGAGGCTTCTTATTATCGGTAGAGTTCTGAGAGCTAGAGCTCTTTCCTGAGCTCCCAATGTATTCCAGTTCTTTGGTAATCTCGACCAAAGGAAGATTTAAGATGTTTGACAGTGACAGGTACTGTAGGAAGATTTTTTTTAGTTGAAGAATCAAAAAGTAACTTGGTGGTGAAAGAAATTCATGTTGAGCATATATTTACATACCATATCCTCAAAGCTTTATCATTGTAGTTGCTTACATTGAATTGCAGTTAGAAGAGAGTACTTGCTAAACCATAAGTTCAAAATGACGATACTGTGGATCAGAGAAGAAGTAGTAAAGTTTGAGGAGAGGGATAGAAACATGGAATTGGGCATCATTTACATTGTTTTACAATTTATACTTGTTTTTTCTAACAGGGGAGGTAGACATGTAGCAGTAAAAATAGTTAAAAATGTGGATAGATACTGTGAAGCTGCTCGCTCAGAAATACAAGTTCTAGAACACTTAAATACAACAGACCCCAACAGTACTTTGTAAGTATCAAATTAAAACTTGGAAAATGGCCTCAGGTGTATCTGAGTTGTGAGAATCTGTACTTAGTTACTTTTTCATGTGTTCATAGCCGTTGTGTCCAGATGTTGGAGTGGTTTGAGCATCATGGTCACATTTGCATTGTTTTTGAACTACTGGGACTTAGTACTTATGACTTTATTAAGGAAAATGGTTTTCTCCCATTTCGACTGGATCATATCAGGAAGATGGCATATCAGATATGCAAGTCTGTGAATTGTAAGTTCTTGGCATATCTTTGTTATTTATCTTGCTCTAGCTATTCCAGTGTATGCATACATCAAAATATGTGCACCATAAATACACAATTTTTATTTGTCAATTAAGAATAAATAAGGGGAGAAGATGCATGGAAAATTTAATTGATGTCATGCTGTTAGTCAGCCGTGTGCATTTCTTTTGTTTTGTTTGTTTTTTGAGTCAGAGTCTCACTCAGTCTCCCAGACCTGGAGTACATGACCACCGCAGCCTGGACCTGCTGGGCTCAGGTGATCCTTCCGCCTCAGCCTTTCAAGTAGCTGGAACCACAGGCATGTGCCACCATGTCTGGCTTTTTTTTTAATTTTTTAATTTTTTTCTTGGTAGAGATGAGGTTTCAACGCCAAGTTGCCCAGGCTGGTCTCAAACCCCTGGACTCAGGCAGTCCTCACCTTGGCCTACCAAAGTGCTGGGATTACAGGCATGAGCCACTGTGCCTGGCAAGCAATGTGCATTTTATTGTTCGTATAACAACATATTATTGAATTAGACTATGATTTAGCTTTTCTAGTTCCTAAAAATATTAACCCATGGGCTGGGCTCAGTGGCTCAGCCTGCAATCCCAGCACTTTGGGAGGCCGAGGCGAGTGGATTGCCTGAGCCCGCAGGTTCAAGACCTGTCAGGGAAACTTGGCAAGACCTCGTCTCTACAATGAAATGAAAAACTAGCCGGGCATGGTAGCGCACGCCTGTAGTTCCAGCTACTTGGATGACTGAGGCGGAAGGATCGCTGGAGCCCAGCAGGTTGAGGCTGCGGTGGCCAGGAGCGTGCCGCTGCACTCCATTTTGGGCGACAGAGTGAGACTCCAACTCAAAAAAAAAAAAAAAAAATATACTAACCCAGAACCCTGGGTAAAAATTAAAGCATGGCACATCGTGTTTTTTACAAGATAGTCTTTCTTTCTTGGCTTGCTTGCATATTTATTTACTTACTTCTATTCACTCATTCATTTATTTAGAGTCGGGGTCTGTTGCCAAGGCTGGAGTGCAGTGGCACAATCAGTCCTGGATCGCTGCACCCTTGAACTGGGCTCAGGCAGTCCTTCCTCCTTAGCCTCCCAAATAGTTAGGATCACAGGCATGCACCACCAGGCCCAGCTCATTTTAATTTTATTTTATTTTGAGTAGGAGTCTTACTGTCACCCAGGCAGAGTGCAGTGGCATGCTCATGGCCACCGCATTCTTGTCAACTTCTGGGCTCAGCCTTCTAAGTAACTGGAACCACAGGCACGTGCCATCGCTCCCAGCTAATTTTTTATTTGATGTAGAGACAAGGTCTCGCCAAGTTGCCCAGGCTGGCCTTGGACCCCTGAGCTTAGGCAATCCTCTTGCCTCTGCCTTCCGATGTGCTGGGATTGTAGGTGTGAGATATCGCACCCAACCTCATCTTTATTTTTTAAACTTTGTGTAGAGACTGGGTTTCTCCATGCTGCCCAGGCTGCTTCTTGGCCATTTAAGTAATTAAATTAGCTGTCAGTGGACTTTTTAAAGAGGGTAGTGAGTTTTAGTCCCTGGAGATTTTCTGTCATATTGGAATGTTGTTGACCACTTTGTTGAGCGTGTGGGAAAGGCATTGGAGATTTTTGTTGTGGAATTTGGGGACTTGGTTTGGTTTCTTTTTTATGATTTTGTAGCAACTTTTTTTTCATTCTCAGTTTTGCACAGTAATAAGTTGACTCACACAGACTTAAAGCCTGAAAACATCTTATTTGTGCAGTCTGACTACACAGAGGCATATAATCCCAAAATGGTAAGTCTGCAATATATTATCTTCTTAATTTTTAAAGTATTTTATGCCTTAATGTTTTAAACTTTCTTAACTGTCATTTATAATTTTTAGAAACGTGATGAACGTACTTTAATAAATCCAGATATTAAAGTTGTAGACTTTGGAAGTGCAACATATGATGATGAACACCACAGCACATTGGTCTCTACAAGACATTATAGAGCACCTGAAGTTATCTTAGGTTAGTATCGATTATTTATGCTTGGAGAACTTTTATATTTACTTACTGAAGTGAACTTAAAATTTATTTGTAGTTGTAGGTCATAATATTTGTAGGATTTTATTACAGATGCGTATGAAATGCAGTAAGGATTTTGAGCTCTCAATTGTTCCAGCTAATATATCTCTGGGACTTTGGGTGACTTGCTTAGCTATTCTGGAATTATTTTCACATTTGTATTATGTGGTAAGGGTTTTAATGTATTCATTTAATACCTGTTATATCCCAGATACTTCATACTTGGAGGCTCAGACATTTTCTTTCCCCCAAATCACTAGTTCCAAAGGTGGAAACCAACTTCCATGAGACTTGAAGCCAGGTGTCTATAAAGCCTATAATTTTTTTTTGAGTTGGAGTCCTCACGCTGTCTCCCAGGCTGGAATGCAGTGGCATGCTCGTGGCCACTGCAGCCTCGACCTGCTGAACTCCAGCGATCCTTCCACCTCAGCCTTCCAAGTAGCCGGAACTACAGGAGCATGCTACCACGCCCGGCTAGTTTTTGATTTATTGTGAGACGAGGTCTCCCCAAGTTGCCCAGGCGGGTCTCGAACCTGCGGGCTTAGGCAATCCACTCGCCTTGGCCTCCCAAAGTGCTGGGTTTACAGGCTGAACCACTGAATCCGGCCAAGCCTATAATTCTTACTTACAATGCTAGTATATTGCATTTAGCTTTAGTTTTTTGTTTTATTTTGTTTTTGAGTCAGATTCTCAATCTGTGAGCCACTGTGCCCAGCTCTTAACTTCAGATTAAGTGGTTCCTTTATGATCCTTCCAGCTCTTATCTTCACATATCCCTTTTTTTAAAAAAGTGTCAGCCAGGCACGGTGGCTTAAACCTGTAATCCCAGCACTTTGGGAGGTGGAGACAGGAGAATTGCCTGAGCCCAGGGTTCCATACCAGCCTGAGCAACATAATAAGACATCATCTCTACAATAAATAAAAATATCAGCCAGGTGTGGTGGCACATGCAAATGTCTTGTTTACTAACTTTTAATGACTGACAAGGTTTTTTTTTCCTTACATTTTGCTCTTGTTTTGCAGCTCTCGGGTGGTCCCAGCCATGTGATGTCTGGAGTATAGGATGTATTCTTATTGAATACTACCTTGGGTTTACAGTGTTTCCTGTAAGTTACAATGATCTATTTCACTGCTTTCTAGAAGAAAGGTGCCTGCTTATGTAGATGAATACATTATCTTAAAGTGTACATTTACTTTTTTCTTTTTTTTTTTTTCTTCTTTTCAGATGGAGTCTCACTCTGTCGCCCAGGCTGGAGTGCAGTGGCACGCTCATGGCCACCACTGCCTCGAGCTGCTGGGCTCAGGTGATCCTTTCACCTCAGCCTTCCAAGTAGCTGGAACCACAGGCATGAGCCACCACATTGGCTGATTTTTTTATTTATCATAGAGACAAAGTCTCACCACGTTGCTCAGGCTGGTCTCAAATCCCTGAGCTCCAGCAGTCCTCTCGTCTCTACCTCCCAAAGTACTGGGATTATAGGCATGAGCCACTATGCCCAGCCTACATTTACATTTAAACAGCATTTTCCTCTCGTAAACTATGAATTGTAGATAGGTGTAGAGAAATAAAATGTAATTGTCATTTATATTTCTTTAGTAATTAATCGCTTTATTTAAAACACTTTTTTTTTTTAGAAAGGATTTAAGTAAGAGAGCAGAAAAGCTCCCAGAGTGGGAGGGGACCCAAGGGGGTTGCCCTTTTTAAAACACTTGCGAGTATATTATAATCATTTCTGTCCTTTTAGGGACTCATCAGCAAGCTTGTTCTGTAGGCCCTCATTGATTTTTGCTGTCAGCTGTAATGTGCTAAAATTAGTATGCATTTTAAAGTTTGTTTTTCCTTCATTATTTTCAGACACATGATAGTAAAGAACACTTAGCAATGATGGAAAGGATTCTTGGACCTCTACCAAGACATATGATACAGAAAACTAGGTATGTTTTATTAAAGAGTTAGTGCCAATCCTAAATCCAAATTTTTTTCCTTTTTACATTTTTTCACTTTACCAAGTCTCAGAAACTGATTAAAACTTTGTAAATAAATAATGAAGTCAAACCAACACTTCGTCAGTTAAGTAGTTACCTTGGTGTGAATCAGTTAACTTTTCTGTCCTTTGGCTGCCTTTTATATCTCTAGAAAAGTATTGATCTTTTATCTATAGAAGCATACTATTTGTTGCAGTCATTTACCTTTGCTAGCTATTTTTAAATTTTCGGTGTTGTAAACATGAATGGTTGTTGACTTGTTTTTAGGAAACGTAAATATTTCCACCATGATCGACTGGACTGGGATGAACACAGTTCTGCTGGCAGATATGTTTCAAGGCGCTGTAAACCTCTGAAGGTAAGCCTGGGACATTGCTGAAATAATCAACGTTGAATTTGTTCTGTTTTTATGGTGAAATAAATACAGTATGTGGTAGTAAAGGCTGTTGACCATATTTCTCTTTCTCTTTCAGGAATTTATGCTTTCTCAGGATGCTGAACACGAGCTTCTCTTTGACCTCATTCAGAAAATGTTGGAGTATGATCCAGTAAGAAGAATTACTCTCAGAGAAGCCTTGAAGCATCCTTTCTTTGACACACTGAAGAAAACTGTATAGATCTATAATTGTACAGCTCTCTCAAAAGAGATCTTATAGACTGTATCAGTCTAATTTTTAAATAGTAAGTTATTTTGTACAACTTCGTAAATTTCTTACATTTTTACATTGCCATGTTTATTTTGTTTGATTTGTTAAATACATAGCTTAAGTAATGAACCTTTTTCAGTGATTGTAAAGTGATTTATTCAGAATAAACTTTGTGTTTATGAGATATATATGCATATGCACAATTTTTCTCTGTCACATTAAAGAATGGGCATACATTTCTCTTTTTGGAGGTTTCCTTAAATCTTTAGAAATGTTTACCTTTATTCCCATTTTATGGATGGTCAAAATTGGGTCTTAAGCTTTCCTTCTCTGAGTTAAATGTTGCCATGGAAGGTGCTGGCATCAATAATCATTCATATCAATTCTTAGCCTAAGATCTGGGCATCAGAAGTGCGTTAGTTACATGTTTGAAAGTAAAATGTATTAAATTGGATGACTTTTTTTTTCTGGTTGGTTCCATGGTTTTGGTATTGTGAATAGCGCTGCAATGGATGACTAAACCTTAATGGCTTATATTTTCTCGGGTTTAAAAGTGAGGCCAGGCCGGGCTCAGTGGCTCAGCCTGTAATCCTGCGCATTTGGGAGGCTGAAGTGAGTGGATTGCCTGAGCCCACGGGTTCGAGACCCGCCTGGGCAGCGAGACCTCATCTCTACAATAAATCAAAAATTAGCCGGGCTTGGTAGTGCGCGCCTGTAATTCCGGCTACTCGGAAGGCTGAGGCGGAAGGATCGCTGGAGCCCAGCAGGTCGAGGCTGTGGTGACCGGGAGCAGCCACTGCACTCCAGTCTGGGCAGCAGAGTGAGACTCCAACTCAAAAAAAATAAATAAATAAAAGTGAGGCCATTCTAGGCTTTAAGGGTTGTGCCTTCTCAGGAATGGTGTGCCCCAGAGCAAATCTGGTAACATCCCAATTTCAAAGAATGTCATGTGGCCCAGCCCAGAGTCCACATGGAAGGGACCACAAAGTTACGGGACAGAAGGGATGGAGAATTTGGGCCATCCGTGCGGTCAGCCAGTCACCCATCCTAACTAGCTCCAGTCTGTTAACATAGCCAGAGTGAGCCTGATGAAAATATCACTCATCTCAAAATGCTCTGGTGGCTCCATGTCAGTTGTGCCCAAGTCATTTCAGTCGCCTTGTAAGGGTCTAGGCTGTCTGCTGTGCCACTGCATTCCAGCCTGTGCAACAGAGTGAGACTCCCAACTCAAAAAAAAAAAAAAAATTAGCTGGGTTGGTAGCTCATGCCTGTAATCCCAGCACTTGGCAGGCCAAGGTGAAAGAATCACTTGAGCCCAGGAGTTAGGAGACCAGCCTAGGCAACGTGACGAGAACTCGTCTCTACAAAAAAAAAATTAGCCGGGAATGGCGTGTGCCCATAGTTTCAACTACTTGGGAGGCTGAGGTGGCAAGATCACCTGAACCAGCAGGTCGAGGCTGTGGTGGCTGTAGGCATACCATGGTACTCCAGTCTGGGCAAAGGAGACCGACTCAAGACAAAGACAACCAGGCCAGGAGTGGTGGCCTAGTGAGCTGATTATACCACTACCCTTCATCCTGGGCAAGAGTGTGACCTTGACTCAAAAAAAAAAAAATGGGATACTGGGTTTTATGTGAATATTTTATTTTACTAAGCTACCTCTGATACCATCCTCGTGGGAAAGTGGGCACCTCTTTGTCACTGCCCAGTGGGGGCTGACGTCCAAGAGCACTCGGCTTCTGGACGGCCAGGCTCAGGGAGGGACGCCCATGATTGCTGGGCCGGGTGGGAATTCTGGCCCCCACCTGGCTTCTGCTGCCCCCTGGCTGGGAAGTGCGGGATTACCTCGTGGCCTCATGTGGCCTTCGCTGGCCCTGGTGGAGTGGGCTATCATCACTGACCACCTCAGCTGCCACACTCGGGGATGGCGGGGAGGGTTGTCTTGTTACCCCTGATGGGACGGAAGGCCAGGCCTCCAGATGGCCTCTGCTGACATTGTGGGGTGGAGAGGACTGTTGCCACCTGCAGGGAGGGAAGGCTGGCTCCTGCTCAACCATCCCCGGACAGGACCTTCTCAGGGACTGGGGAACCTCATTACCTGGTGAGGGCGGGAGTCATCCCCTGCTCAGTTTCCGCTGGTGGCTGTGGTGGGGCCTGAGTTCTTCCTGTAACTTTTGGCTGAGTAGAGCAGTCATTGCCTGAACATCTCTGTCGGTTTAGCCTACCCTTTTCCTGGCCTGGCCGGAGATGACTTTTTTGTTTTTGTAGAGCCGGGATCTCGTGTTGCCCAGGATGGTCTCAAACTCCCGGGCTCAAGCAATCTTCACCTCATCCTCCATGCCCAGCCTCAACTTGTTCTGAGACTTTTTCTCCTGCACCTATTGGTGTTTCCACTTGCCAGTTTCTCCAGCGTCAGGTTTAGGATAGGTGAGGCAAAAGGAGAAGCCAGGAATAGCTTGTCACCATGTTATTCCTGGGCTCCCAAGGCTGCTCTGTGCCTTTCAGTCTTATGTGTGTTTTGCTTTTCTGAGTCGGAGTCTCACTCTACAGGGTGCCCAGGGTAGAGTTCAGTGGCACGATCACAGCTCACTGCAGCCTCAAATTCCTAGGCTCAGGCGATCCCCCTGTTTCAGCCTCCCAAGTAGCCGAGTAACTGGGACTACATAGATGCATGCCAGCCACCACACCTGGCTAACTTTTTTATTTTTTTGTAGAGGTGGTCTTGTGTTGTCCAGGCTGGTTTTGAACTCCTGGGCTCAAAGCAATCCCTCACCTCAGTTTTTGGGAATACAGACAGGCATGAGCCATCACTCCTGGCCTAGTTGTCTTTATTTTTTGAGTCAGAGTCTCTGTCACCTAGGCTGGAGTGCAGTGGCACACTCATGGTCACCGCAGCCACAGCCTGCTGGGCTCAGGTAATCCCTCCTTCCACCTCAGCCTTCTAAGTAGCTGGAACTACACGGCACATGCTAATTTTTTGATTTATTATAGAGATGAGGTCTTGCCACGTTATCCAGGCTGGTCTCATACCCCTGGGCTCAGTCGCTTCGCCTCTGCCTCTCGGTGCTGGGATTACAGGTGTGAGCCACCTTGCCTGGCCCCTAGTTATCTTTTAATAATGATAATAAGCTCAGCATGGGGGTGTACGCCCATAGTCCCAGCTACTTAGAGGCTGAGGCAGGAGGATCACTTGAGCCCTATTCTGGGCTCTGTGTTGATAGTAACCTGTCTGCACTAAGTTTGGCATCAATATACTGACATCCCAGGAGCAGGGAACAGGTTGAAGGAGTGAAGTGAAAACCCCCGTGCTCATCAGTAGTGGGATTATACCAGTGAGTCTCCACTGCACTCCAGCCTGTACATAGTGAGACCCTCATCTGTTATTTATTTTTTTTTTTTTGAGTTGGAGTCTCACTCTGTCCCCCAGACTGGAGTGCAGTGGCTTGCTTACAGCCACTCCAGCATCAGCCTACTGGGCTCCGGCGATCCTCTGCCTCAGCCTTCCAAGTAGCTGGAACTACAGGCGTGCGCTACCACGCCCAGCTAATTTTTGATTTATTGTAGAGATGAGGTCTCACCATGTTACCCAGGCTGGTCTCGAATCCCTGGGCTCAGGCAATCCTCTTGCCTTAACCTCAAAGTGCTAAGATTACAGGCATGAGCCACCGCGCCCAGCTTGAGTTGATGGGTTTTGTAAGCTTCTCTCCTTTCCTCACTCCATCCTCCCTTGTTAGTAATCCAAGAAGTATCGTCCATGTTTTTGTTCTCCTTTAATTATTTGCATTCTTACTATGTGACAAGCACTACCAGTCACTAAGCACACAGTACTAATAAGAGGAAAAGGTAGATGAGTTCATGCAAGACCTTCCAGGTGCAGAGTTTTTTTCCTTTTTATATTTTGACCCGAGGTCTCACTCTGTCGCTCAGGCTGGAGTGCAGTGGCACGATCGCAGCTCACTGCAGCCTCGACCTCCTGGGCTCAGGCACACAGGCAAAGACTTTTAAATGTTTATCTCCCTGCTCGGTGCAGTGGCTCACACCTGTAATCCCAGCACTTTGGGAGGCCTATGCAAGAGGTTTGCCTGAGCTCAGGGGTTTGAGACTCACCTGGGCATCTTTGTAAGACTTTACCTCTACAATAAACCAAAAAATTAGGTGGGCGTGGTGGCGCATGCCTGTGGTTCCAGCTACTTGGAAGGCTGATATGGAAGAATCACCTGAGTTCAGTAGGTTGTGGTGGCTGTGCGCGTGCCACTGCACTCCAGCCTGGGCGAGAGACTCCAAGTCAAAACAACAAAAAGTTCAACTCGATGCATTTAGTCTACCCTGGCTGTTGGTCAAAAAATGAAGCAAATGACAGCGGTCACTAACCAGGCACGAGTGTCTTGAATGACAGTGGCAGCACTGGAGAGGTTATTTTGGAGTTGGCATGGACAGGATCTGACCCTGTAGACACCTGGGCTGAAGCACATAGGACCGGAAGCTTTCTGGAGCAGATGGTTTATTCGATCTTTTGAAATGAAACACTGGCAGTTTTGGAGATGTGTGGGTAACGGTCTAAAGTACGTGTGAGCCATACACAAGCCCAAGTGGACTTGGAGGAAGGGCCAGAGGCCCAGGCCTCAGACACACAGGGGCAGGGTGGGGAAGACTGGGGCCTCGGGCTTGTGTACACCAATCAACTGACAGTCACTGTGTCCTCTACCGCAACAAGAGTCTCATGAGAGTTTATTCAATGTCAAGGGTACAGACAAGAAGCAAGTTTTCACAATTAAACAGCGCGGTAGTAGGATAGCGGGTGGGTGTGTGCTCGGGCGCTGGGCGTGCGAGCCGTCTGTACCTCCGGCTCTCTGGTCTTCTTGTCCTTCCGTGTCTGTGCCGGGCGCTGCACTCCTAACTGGGATGGAAATAAGCCGTATTCACAAAGTACTTTATTCTGAAAATACCAGACTGCTGAATGTCTTTCTGAAGTAACAGAGGCTTCCATCTACAAACAGATCACTCATTTCCGACAAGTTTCCATCCAAGTTAACTTTTAAGCAGTCTTTAGGATTTCAGCCTTACAAAAAACATTTCCAGTTTGCCCTTAACCATGTTAGCATGAACTGGCTCCTAGTTGGCTTTGCTTAGTTTTAAATGGTTACTAGGACTGGGAGTTCTCTGAAACAGAACAGCTCAGTTACACTTGATAACACTGTAGCAGCCCAAACCCATTACACAACCATAAAACAGCTAATTGTACCACAGCTGAACAAGGCATCAGTCCTTCTGGATAAAGCCTACAAAGCTCTAAGACACTAGAGTGGGTACCGCAAGCAGTTGAGCTTTCAACTAAGGTTCTGATTAAGGGTACAAAACTGACAGTGACTGAGTACATCTGTCAAATATCTTCATTCTTTCAACTCATTAAGAGCTGAGACTATAAACCTAGAATCAAGATAAAAGTAAATGCATTGGAAAATGAAAGCGATTGGATTTGATACGGCTGCTAAATGCCCATAGTTAAATGAGGGGGAAAGTGGGAAGGAACCAGGAAGTCTCTCTGACCCACAATTTGACCCGATCATGCCTAAGACGTGCATGCTCATACTAAACCACTCAATCCAAAGGAAAGCCAGTTATAAATTCATTACTTTGATGTCAGAAGAACTTATCACACATTCAAATTCCATTTAAAACAAGCCTACTGAAAACTTTATTCCTAATACTTTTAGGCCTCAGTAGGGGTGGAACAGAAATGCTTCATGTAATACCGGACTGGAGACATGGGAACACCACAGCAAGGCAACTGGCTAAGATTCTCACAGGAGTACTTAGGAACCTATTTTACATTGGCACCTGTAAATAGCATCTGAGGAGTATCTTTACAAGGTAACTCATTAGTCTAAGTAATAATGCTCACTAAAACTTTGGCTTCTATGTTACATTTAAAGCCAATCAATGGCTGCCAAGTTCCCGCAAGCCGCCTGCTGACAGTAAAATTTCACTATCATTGTTATGCCCGCAACGTTAAAACACAGGATTTTCACTGTTTTTTATACATTTTTATAGAAGGAACCCCATTGATTCTACATGATACATTTACAACCAAGTGAGAAGCTGTGAAGAACTCAAAAGCCAATGGGAGACACTCTGCTGGGTGCCTACAGAGGACTAATGGACAAGCACAACTGGCAGAAGTGATGGGCAGAAAAAAATGTTGCCTATTTTTACTGACCCTGACAGAAAACAGTACTGCTTCACAGTACAGGTAAGCATCAAGTTATGTCTGCCAGTGCAAATGCCTATAAGCAGGACTTCTTCTCCTTTAAGACAGATGGGCATAGTGGCTCACACCTGTAATCCCAGCACTTTGGGAGGCAGAAGCAAGAGGACTGTCTGATCCCAGGGGTTTGAGACCAGCCTGGACAACTCGGCAAGACCTCATCTCTACAATAAATCACAAAAATTAGCTGAGTGTGGAGGCGCGTGCCTGCGGTTCCAGCTACTAGGAAGGCTGAGGTGGAAGGATCACCTGAGCCCAACAGGTCAAGGCTGAGGTGGCCGTGGGCGTGCCACTGTACTCCAGTCTGGGCAACAGAGTGAGGCTCCAACTCAAAAAATTGCCTGAAGCACAGGTACAATACATATAGCGTATCTGACACACATAGCTTAGGGGTGCTGGTAATGGGAAAAAGCCTTAGAAAAATGGGATGAGAAGTCAACCTCTTGGCCACAAATATTCCCCCCACTACCATCACTGTGCCACATCACAACAGCTGGGGGCCATTTTTGAAATATGAAGTTTTTTAAAGAACAGAGTAAGTATCTCTAGGGCTATACTCCCAGAGCAAGATTAAGAAACATAATCAGCTCTAATAATACTAGTTTCCAAGAGGTGACATTCTTAGAAACTGACACCAGGTAAAGAAAATCAATTAGCATTTATCCAATCATTAAAAGTACAATCTAACATATATATTAATTACATGTTTGAGGCCATACATTGGCATTGGCTGAGCTAAAAAATTACCACGTAAGATTCAAAATGAAAACCTATCTTTTACTACAGCATTCCCTTTCTTCACGTAATAGGCGACTTATTCATTTACTATGATATTGTACTAAGTTAACACTACCGTGTCATTATGAAGGAAAAAACTATGATCAAAGATCATAACGTAGTTCTGGAAGACTACACATTCTCACTATACACGGTATATAATAAAACAGGGCACACTTGGTACGGCAGTAACATGCAATGATGACTTGGTTGTAGAATTGTTAATATAATTTCAGCTACATCAGAATTCTGTGTAGGTGTTTACAGTTTGGGAGTCATAAGGATGAAAGGAATAATTATTTAATGCTGTACAGTAAAGACGTCTGAGCACACAACAAATAATACTACTACATATTAACATGGAATTTACCAAAAAAACTAATCTATAAATGCCTAAGGTGTAAGGATGGACTTTATTTTTTTAAAAAAAGTCTTTTGAGGACTACAAATTACAAAGTAAAAGCAGATCACTATGTAGAAATCTAGTGAATACATTTTGCATGTGCATGAAAACTTTATCAAAGTTATTCATTTAACAAATTCTCCCCATTCACAATATTATCAGTTATAATGTTCTTTTTAAGTTCATTATACTTTTATTTCAAATTATATTACATGTTATTCCCTCAAGATTAACTTTTAAACACGAAACTCTTGGTTCCAAAGAATGGCACCTTCAAAAGCAGCAGTTTCCACTCAGTCTCTGGTGACCTTATTTCAGGCTAGTTTCTTTCACCAAATAAACCTTCAAAATGCTCACTTTTGACACAAAGTCTTTCCATTAAAAAATGTGGCTACATTTTTCCCCCCTAAAGACTATATACATAGATGGGTAGCAGCAAGAAAGGAAAGATGAAAACTAAAAGGCAGCCATTAAAAATAAATGATTACTTGTATAGAAGAAATATTTGGCTCATGGCAATTAACAAATGGCAACTACGGTATGTTAATAGCAAGATTCGTGAGTCCTCACTGAACTCGTTCACAGGACAAAGCCAGGCCAGTACGACCAACTGCACTTCATTCTTCATGACAAATACTCCAAGCCAATGGAAATCTAAATCGTATCTAGATTCCCAGTGAGAACATGCTGTTAAAATTTTCAATTTTTACTGGGTTTCGTATTTAGTATGGTCATTTACTTTACTCAAACTCCTTTACAAGTTCCTTTTCTATCAATCCATGTGTATTCTGAGCAAAAAATACTCTAAATGACAAGACTTTTCTAAGATACATTTGCAAATGGTTGTACTTGTAAAGAATACCCATTTGTTTTGCTGGGAAGATACAAAGTGAATGCAAAAGGTTCTCAGTGGGGAAAAAGCTCAGCTCTTCCCACTGCCACTGCACATGTGAGTTCCTACACTTCTGGCTTCACTAAGGATGGAAACCAGAGAGCAAGCAAGGACATCTGGGGTAAGAAATGCAAGAAAATGTTAATATGCAAGTAATGGCCCAAATACTCGATTCATGGGAATGAATCCAATGACTGCTGATGAGTTTTTCACTGATGAGCAGGGCTCTGGGCCGACCACATTATCACACAAATCATTGCCTTTTGAGACTTTGGATACTTATACAGTTTAATTTGCAAACAGAATTTTTATAACAAATTATTTTTAACCAAATCATATCTTGAAAACTGTTTATAGAAAACCCAGGGAATAAAGTGAACTGTTCATTGTGGAAGGCCTTAAATTACATTATTACAGTAGAAAATACAGGAGGTAGAAGATAACTGAAAAGATAAATGCAACATTAGATTCAAATCTATAGCTCCTGTAGCTACTTCAAACATGGTTTCAGAAACTAAATCCAACATCTCCAGTAACCACAGAAACAGTTAAAATAAAATTTGCCATGAAAGCCCTTATATCATGCTTGATATAGGGAGGTAGGAAGATGTAAGAACCAGGACACATGAGACATGACATTGTATCTACAACTCCTGTTTGCTTTACTGAGGGTGCAGTTTCGAAATTCAGTCACCTTCTTCAGCTTCAGACTCAGATTCTAGAAAGGGGGAAAAATGCAGTCAAGCATTATATATCAGAAGGCAAATGCTCCCATTTATAACTTTAAATTTTTTATCATAAGAAATTCTAATAATAATTCTACTTAGATGAGAGGGATATTCAAAAGTATTCACTTAGAAATCTCAGAGTCCCCAAATACCAAATATTCTCAAAAGTTTCAATTTCCCTAAGAATGTTTAGTATATGGCTGAGTCATCAATACACGAATAACTGAAGTTAGTTTTCTTTACCTGCCTGAAGTCAATCGTGAGAAAATCTGTACTCCAGGAACCAAGTGGCACCAGAATGAAAGGACACATACCAAGGTCACATTAAAATTAGGCTCCAAGCATCACCAAACAAACTGCACAACAGATGGGACTTACCCTCTTCAGCATTTTTGAGCCACTCTACAAACTTTTTCATTTGCTCAAGGAAGACGCTTTTCCCCTTTGCAACATGCGCATCCTTATACCACTTCAGAATGGGCTCTTCACTCAGGACCTCAGCTTTGAAGAAGAATCATTGCATTAGTGGAATTTTAAAGATTTCTCTACTTCGGGCAGTTAGAACCACCTAAGGTGCAAATGCCCGCTTGGCAGGCAAGAGCCTACTAAAAAGTTAAGTACCGTTACTTTCGTTGTTTGCAAGATAAATCTGTTATTTAAAACTCTGGCTTCTTCACAACCATTAATTTCGGGCAGTACAGAAAAAAGGAAACAAGACCCCTATATTAAGAGAGTTTTATCAACCTGTTGCCAAAGTACAACCCTACAATAAACTGGGGGAAAAAAAAAGGTGATTTTTCTCAACTGAAAGCAATTTTGCCCCCAAGGGACATTCTTGGCTGTCACATTAGAAAGAGGTGCTACTGGCATCTACTGGACAGAGGCCGGGGATGCCACACGAAAGATAGTCATTTACTGGAATTAACTGGCCCAAAATATTAGCAATGCCAAAGTTAAGAAACCGTATAGGCTGGTCATAGTGGCTCATGCCTGTAATCCCAGTAATTTGAGAGGTGAAAGTGAGAGGATTACCTGAGCCCAAGAGTTTGAGACCAGTCTGGGCAACATGGCAAGACCTCATCTCTACAATAAATAAAAAAAATTAGCCTGGTGTGGTGGCACGTGCCCACAGTTCCAGCTACTTGGAAGGATCACCTGACTCCAGCAGGTTGAGGCTGCAGTAGCCGTATGCCACTGCACTTCAGCCTGGACCAACAGAGTTAAGACTCAGACTAAAAACAAAATAAAAGCCAAAAAACCCTGTGTTAAATAATCAGGGATATTAGACAGAAAATTCATTAATTTTTTTAGGTGTCAAAAAAAGACAATTTTATTAAAAAGAAAAAGTCAGCTGGGTTTGGTGGCTCAGTCTGTAATCCCAGCGCTTTGGAGGCTGAGGTGAATGGACTGCTTGAGCCTGCGGGTTTGAGACCCGCCTGGGCAACTTGGTGAGACCTCATCTCTACAATAAATCAAAAATTAGCCAGGCGTGGTAGCATTCGCCTCTAGTCCCAGCTACTCAGAAGGTTGAGGTGGAAGGATCGCCGGAGCTCAGTAGATCGAGGCTGCAGTGGCCGGGAGTGGCCACTGCACTCCAGCCTGGGTGACAGAGTGAGACTCCAACTCAAAAAAATAAAAAGAAAAAAGAAAAAATTCTTCTATTTCATAGAGCCATGCTCAGAAATCCAAGAATCTAAAGACCTTTTCAAGAACTGCTTATTTATTTTGAGTTGGAGTCTCCATGCCTGCCCAGGCTGGAGTGCAAGTGGTATGATCACAGCTCATTACAGCCTCTACCTTCTGGGTTGAAGTAATCCATCTCCCTCAGCCTCCCAAGTAGTTGGAACCACAGGTGTACGCCACCACAGCTGACTAATTTTTTAATTTAGTGACAAGGTCTCATCAAGTTGCCCAAGTTGGTCTTGAACCTCAGAATCAGGCAATCCTCTTGCCTCAGCCTCCCATAGTGCTGGGATTATAGGTGTGTGCCACCATGACTGGTCTCAAGGATTGTTTCTAATAATCTTAGAGCAGGATGAAGGTGTATAAATGCTTTCAAGAAACCTAATCACTGAAGCATAAATACTGAGTTCATCACCCCATACAGTCTTTAAAAAAAAAAAGTTCTGGGTATCAAGGTAGATTACTATTCTAAGCATAAAATAGAAAATTACAGACACCAACAAAACCACCAGTGAAAACGAGGGGATAGAATATGTGTGCACACCAACCACATGACGATTGAGGCTGGCCTTATAAATTCAGAATTTAGAAGTGTTACCACCAAACACAGTAATTCAATAACTACAATGGACTCTCACCCACCATGTTCCTGGAACTGGGACCACAGAAAAGGGAACAATAATGGAAATGGAACTTTACAGAAGCACTTCTGAACTGCCCCTGAAGGACTAGTGATAGTTACCATCAGGAGTGGGGAAGGAGGAGAAGCAGGCTCCGTACCTGCTGGAGACTACAGAGACAGGCGTGTCTGAGGGTGCAAAATGAAGGCTTTAGATTTTATAACTTAGCTTGCAAATGAAGTCTAGAGATATTTTAATACCAATACACTAAAAAAGCACTCAATCAGAGGCAACTTCTTTAAAAAAAAAAGTTGTTTTTACATTAGAGACAGGGTCTCACTTTGTTAGTCAGGCTGGTCTTGAACAACTGGCCTCAAGCGATCCTCCTGCCTCAGCCTCGCAAAGTGCTGGGATGATAGGAGTGAACCACTATGCCTGGCCATAAAGGTGACTCTACAAGTAAAATATTTCAGGGAGCTGATATTCAGGTAACTACTCATTTCAATTATTTTGAGTGTTCAAGGATTTGCATTAAAATATTCACAAAATTTAAAACTTAAATTACCTTTATAAAAAAGCACCACTATTTTCTGGAAGGCTTTCATGAAGTGAATGTTGTCATAGCAATACTCCTGAATCTTCAGTAACAGAGTCAGCTCAGACTGACCTTGAGTAGTAAAGGCAGCAAGTAGAGGGCTGTATTGCTTTTAAAAGGAAGGGAGTAAAGATTTAGTCACTCATGACTATGACCATCCACTACAAACCCCTGAAACACAGAATGCAACCCACCTTTTATTTTTTTTTTTTGAGTTGGAGTCTCACTCTGTCGCCCAGACTGGAGTGCAGTGGCCGCTCCCGGCCACCACAGCCTCGACCTGCTGGGCTCTGGTGATCCTTCCGCCTCAGCCTTCCAAGTAGCCGGAATTACAGGCATGCGCTACCATGCCCGGCTGATTTTTTGATTTATTGTAGAGATGAGGTCTCGCTGCCCAGGCGGGTCTCGAACCCACGGGCTCAGGCAATGCACTCACCTCAGCCTCCCAAAGGCGCGGGATTACAGGCTGAGCCACCGAGCCCGGCGCAACCCACCTTTTATAATCACTGTGAACTATAATCTATTTACTGGAAACTAAAACAAACAGTAAAGCAGAAAAATCTAAGCACCTAAGTCAAAAAGATAATGCTGCAGCAAGTATTCAAAATAACTGTCAAACAATATTTGTATTTTAGAGGGAAAAAAGAGCACTCCTATTTCCCAATAACCCCTCAAAAGTGAACATCAAATTGCAGGCATAAGCAGCTTCTTCTAAATGTGTTCTTGTGTTTAACCTGCGAACCAAAGGAAGCCCAACTTAGAGCCAAGTGCTGTCACCAACAGTTACTATGCATCTGTCTGCTGGCTAGTGGTCATGCCCAGGAGCCATAGGATGTGACAAATCCTCTTAGAAAAGCAGCCAGAGTCCACCCTGTCAAGGTGCAGCTCGGATACCTTCAAGTGCTTGATGGCTTGCTCTGCTACAAGCTCCTCTTTTTTGTTCCACTCCACTGTGCTCATGACACTTGACCAGATGATTCCAATGACCACCGGTTCCGGGATGTTGTTTTTTTTCATCTCCTCCTTGACATATAAAATTATCTGCAAAATAAAAATTTAGTAACATAAGTCAGTTTTGCTATGCACATACTCCATACATAAACTTAAGTCCTTTTACAAAAACATAATAACACCTTTCTGTACAACTAGCAGTACCACATGGAAACAAAACCTCTAGACCCAGAAGAGCTGAACCCCAGGCTTAGTTTCTGGACATCTGGAAGGCACCGAATAAACGTGTGTCAAAGGCTGGGGCAAAGTTGCAGGGCAATATTCTCTAACTATTAACTCAAATTCATCCCGATGAAAAGACTTTAATTTCTCTTTTGTTTTTTGAGTTGGAGTCTCACTCTGTCACCCAGGTTGGAGTGCAGTGGCACTTTCACGGCCACCTCAGCGTCAACCTGCTGGGCTCAGGCGATCCTTCTGCCTTAGCCTTCCAAGTAGCTGGAACTACAGGTGCGTGACACCATGCCTGGCTAATTTTTTGATTTATTGTAGAGACGAGGTCTCGCCGAGTTGCCCAGGCTGTTCTCGAACCCATGGGCTCAGGCAATCCCCTCACCTTGGCCTCCCAAAGTGCTAGTATGATAGGCTTGAGCCACGCTGCCCGGCCGACTTTAGTTTTTCAAGTTAGTGAGAATGTCTATGCTAGAAGCTCAGTCATAAAAAAACAAAAACAAAAACAAAAAACAAGCTTACATCCTTGAACGGATCCCCACGGGACATCTGTTCCTGAAGCTCTTTCTGGAGCTCCTTCCGTGCACCTATAGTTTGCTGATTCCGAACATACTCTGAAAGCTCTTTCAAGCCTGCCTCAGTAAAATACTTTGTGAAGTGTTCAACGCTTTGCTTATTGGCAGGAAACAGTTCCTAAAAGAAGAATTTCATCTGGTTAAATGGTCTTTAAATCAGATTAACAAAAACATTTTTTCAGACTTAAAAATAAGAAATTTCTCTCAATACATCTGCTGGCAAGAGTGGGAAGAAAGGAAAGGGACAAACCATCAGTCTGTTGTCCATGCTGACTTTCCGAAGGCTTGCAGCTACCGCATTGATGTCTTTTTCATTTATCCATGACTTGAAGAGCTTTACAGCAAAAGCCGCTGAAACCCCTGAAAAGAACAAAGCCTGCTCAGCAGAAGGGTCTTCCAGCCCATCTTCCTCTCCACAATTCAATGACACAGGATCACTCACGTCCCTAAGTTTAATGCTGAACCTTCCTCTGCCACTGTTGACCACTTCTCCACTTCCCCCTTTCTGCTATTTGCATATTCTTGGCCAAGCTGAAGTTTTCTAAAGTGTAAATTATGGGGAATAGTCCCTAACCCTTGACAGAGCTGTTGTGAAAATTTGAGTAAGGTAACTTAAGCGTTCAGTACTCCAAGTAGTTAAAAGTTAGCTTGAAAAACTTACTGTACCAAATAATGCAACAGGGAGCTGATTTTCTTTTCCAGTTTGACATTTTCCTCAATGTCATTCTCTCCATTATGTCCCCACGTCTCCCAATTGGCATTCATCCCTTTTGAGGTTCCCACAGCACCTCTCACTTTACTTTCATTACATATAACCATATTTTGTCTAAACTCTAAAGAAAGCCATTAAGAGCTGGGTGCAATGGCTCACGCCTGCAATCCCAGCACTTTGGGAGGCGGAGGCGAGAGAACTGCATGAGCCCACAGGTTGGAGACCAGCCTGGGCAACATGGCGAGACCTTGTCTCTACAAAAAATTAGCTGGGTGTGGTGGCACACGCCTGGAAGGCTGAAATGGAGGGATCGCCTGAATCCAGCAGGTCAAGGCTGCGGAGGCCATGAGTGTGCCACTGCACTACAGCCTAGGTGGCAAGGAGACTCCAACTCAAAAAAAAAGCCATTAAACCTAGATACTAACGGTATACATTAAACATCTACTGGATTGGAATGAACTGTTTAAATCATGCTCTTATTGACTCCACCTTCACTAAGGCTGATTACCTTCTTTAACCAGATTTTCATTATAAAGGCTGTTAAGAATGGATGCGTTCAGTGTTCCATTAGCCAGAAGAACACCAGTCAACATCGCCAGTTTGTTCCTCTCTGACTCAGAAAAACCCTTCAAGAACAGCAGCAGCTGAAAGAGTAAACACTTACAGGTTAAAAGGACAATTGCATTGCATTAAGAGAAGCAGTGAAGCACACTCAATTTATTAAACCTGTGAGCTCCAGGGCCTAACCACCCAAATTTACACCATGGTTACACTATTCACCAGATGAGTGACCTTGAACAAATTATTTCACCACTGTGCCTCAGTGTTCTCACATGTAAAATATGAGTCATGAAACTTGCCTTACAGCATTTTTAAAAATAATAAGTCAATATAATGAGAATAGTGCCTGGTACCCAATAAATGTTACTATTACTATGTGCATCTACATGTGAAATATTAAGGAATGAGACTCAAATACCAAGTAGGTTATATTTCCTGAACAAAACCACTTTGATGTTTAGCTCTTTGCCATTTATTTGCACACAGAGCTAAGAAACAGTGCACAGCAAGTCAGAAATATTTGGATAAACTAAATTATATACCCCAAATCAACAGCCTACCTAAATATCTAAAGTTAGCTCAAATCTGTGGTGGAATTAGGATTTAACATTCTTCTGTCTAACCTCAACTTTCTCTTTTCCACTAAGTAAATTATTCCTCATACCTTTTTTACTTCATCTTCAAAACCTTTCTCCAGGTATTTGTATCGCCTGATTAACTTGTTAAAAACCTGTGAAGAACATTAAGTGAATTCAATAATTTCATATGTGCAGCTACCAGGTCCCTAAAAAAGCAAAATCAGGGTCACTGAGATCTTTCCCATGGTATTTCTAGAAGAGCAAAGAGGTAAACTCTCTACCTGTTATAATGCACAACAGGAAACTGATTTCCCTTTTCAGCTTAACAACAGAATGAGACCCCAACTAACCAAAAAAAAAAAAGAGGAATAATTCCAGAGGGACTAATACAAAAAGGAGAGCCAATTTAAACCTTCCCTGTTTTGTTGGCCTTCACATATCTGAAGTTTTTAATTCATCACACTGCACCAACAATATCCCTAAAACTTAAAAAACTCTTTCAACTTTCTTTTAGAGTTGGAGTTTCACTCTGTTGCCCAGACTAGAGTGCAGTGCCATGCTCCCGGCCACCACAGTCTCAACCTGCTGGGCGCCAGTGATCCTTCCACCTCAGCCTTTCAAAGTAGCTGGAACTATAGGCGCACGCTACTACGCCTGGCTAATTTTTTTTTTTTTTTTTTAATGTATTGTAGAGATGAGGTCTCAGTAAGTTGCCCGGGCAGGTCTCGAACCCATGGGCTCAGGCAGTTCACTCGCCTCGGCCTCCCAAAGTGCTGGGATTACAGGCTGAGCCACCAAGCCCAGCATACTCCTTCAACTTTCTACCTGCAACCTATTAAAAGCAGAACATCCCTTAAACGATGGACAGTAGCCCACTGAAAATAACTATGTAAAGCCTCATTTACCTGAGCAAATGCTTGCATGGTCTCTAGGTCTTCTTGTGCTGCAAACACACAGACATCTGTACGCATCATGTCATCTGCCAGTGTACCACCTGGGGCTAAGGTATAGTTTACAAAAAATGTATGGTCACTTTCATTTTATATTAGCAATCATTTCAATCTTAACTTTCTACAAGAATTTTCATTACAAAATGATCAGCATTCTAAAAGATGAACTAATAACAAAGTCAGCTTGTCAGTACTTGACAGTCACAGGCAGCTAGTGGCCACTGTATTGAGCAGTGCAGGACAGAGACTGTAGGTATACAGAAGTCTCTTTCGCAGGACAGAACAAGAGGTAAGCGTTTCTCCATTGGGCGTGTACAAACACAGGTTGGAAAAAAAAATCACTGAGGATGTCTTAGTTATTAGAAAAAGAAGAGTCATCCTAAGGGTTATGGTTCTGCAACAGACTTCAAATGAGACTAGACAGACCAGATGTATGAGAAAAACATGGAAAAGCCTACAAGGGTAAAAATAAACACAATACAACCCAGACCACCCCATTTTAATAGGCCTGTCAAATAGTTCATCTTCTGGATTCTCCATACATTGCAATTCCCTAAATTATTAAAGCCACAAACACAAGACACTTACCCAGCATTCCACCGGCCACCAGAATGTCAAAGAGAGTTTCTGCATATCGGCGGTAATCAAGTTTTGCTCCAGAAGCATCAAGAAACTTAGCTACTGCTTCCAAATCAGTACCAGTTTCAGTTAAGCCTTGAATAATACAGTCTTGAAACTGAGTAGGGTCAAACCTCTCTTTTTCATCTGGGGGGAATCCAAGACACTTAGTTTTAAAAGGTTTACCAAAATGCCACACCTTATGAAGCTATAACTACTAAGTTAACTAAATTTATCATAATTTCGGTTATTTCAGCAGCAAAAGTAAAGCAGACACAAACTAGGTTACCCAAGACTGGCAACAAGCAAACATGACGGGAGGTTAAGTTCACGTCCTCTGTGCGTTTCTGTGAGGTGCAGGCAGGATGGCCGACTCAAGAAGTGTGAACCTCTCCTCCTACTCCCTTTCCCAGTAAATCTCATAATGAGCCCAATGTGTTCGTTTCTCATGTTCCGACTGCCACGAGGTCATTTCTACCTGGAATACCCTTCTACCTACTGCCCCTTGGCTTTCTCAAAACTTAGGCCATTCTCTAAACAGGCAAATTTTATCTCTTTGAAATTCTGCCCAAACACTGGGGTTCTTAATTCTTTCCTTTAAATGCCCATAGCACTAAACAAACAAAAGACCCAAAAACCTAACCACTCACTTGGCATTTATTGAGGAAGTCTTTAGAAAGTGTATTTACTCAGCATTCATTATGATAGAAACTGTATTAGGTATTTTGCTTTAATCCTGTTTACAACCTTGTGAGGTAGATCTTTCCCACCATTATTTAGAAGGAAAACTTAGAGAAATGAGGCAATTAAGAGACAACTGTAGCCGGGCTCAGTGGCTCAGCCTGTAATCCCGCGCCTTTGGAGGCTGAGGTGAGTGGATTGCCTGAGCCCGCGGGTTCGAGACCCGCCTGGGCAGCGAGACCTCATCTCTACAATAAATCAAAGAATCAGCCGGGTGTGGGAGCGCATGCCTGTAATTCTGGCTACCTGGAAGGCTGAGGCGGAAGGATCGCCAGAGCCCAGCAGGTCGAGGCTGCGGTAGCCGAGAGCGGCCACTGCACTCCAGTCTGGGCAACCGAGTGAGACTCCAACTCAAAAAAAAAGAGACAACTGTATAGTGTTCAGAGCATGGACTCTGGAGGTAAACTACCTGGTTCCCACAGAGCCATCTAAACTCAAGCAACTACACCTCATGCTCCAGGCCTGAATTCCCCTATTGTAAAATAGGAGAATTCAGTAACTATTCTGTTGAGTGCAATAGGAGTGTCCAAGAGCCCAGGGGTTCGAGACTAGCCTGGGTAACTTGGGGGAGACCTTGTCTCTACAATAAATTAAAAAAAAATTAGCCAGGAGGGATGGCGGGTGCCTGTGGTTCCAGCTACTTTCAAGGCTGAGGCAGAAGGATCACGTGAGCCCAGTACGTTGAGGCTGCAATGGCCGTGAGTGTGCCACTGTACTCCAGCCTGGGTGACAGAGTGAGATGCCAACTCAAAAAAAAAATAATAGTACCTATTCCACAGAGTTGTAAATATTAACAAAACAGAAAGCGTTTAGGCCAGTGCCTTGTGCGCACACCAGGTCTCTACTGAGTTTCCTTCATGGGGAAAGTTTGATCTCCCCATTTAGGTCGGATGACATCTTCATTTTCACACAGCACCAAAGCAACAAACTCCTATTTGCCTGGGACTTTATGGGTTTTAGCACTGAGAGGCCTGTGTCACAGAACCCCCTCTGTCCTAGTCAAACAAAGATGGCTGTTTACCCTACTCAAGATCCTAATCAATAGTCAGGAGGCCACAAATGATCTTTACCTACAACTGGGAAGGCAACACCTTTCCCTGATGCTGGTAATAATAATAGTTGCTGCTACTATTTATACAAAGGTGATATCAGAATGCACATAGCAGCAAGGAATCACATATTCAGAGGATACAGACTTTCCATCGCTATCGAACTGCTCTAGTCTACAAATCCTGCCCCTTAATACAATTTACCAGCTAAATCTAAATGAATCTGCAAAGACTAGAATCAAATCACACTTTGGTTCCCCCAATCTACATGGGGTAGAGATTGTAAGATTCTAGAATATAAATCTCAAAGTGTCAGCTACTTAGCGTATAAGAAGAAAAAACTTAACAACCAGTAGCTGACCCAGTTCTCTATTTCCTCAAAACTTCCTGGAAAATAAAGATAATGTGCTTTTTCAGCAATAATATTTACAAGTGTTTTGGGTGCAGTAGCATGCACCTGTAGCTCCAGCTACTCAGGAGGCTATTCCTGGTTGAACCCAGGAATTCTGAGACCAGCCTGGGCAACACAGGGGGAAAAAGGCATTGGGAAAATATTAAGCGTAATACAAAAATGTATCTGAGACTGCATCTCATTTCGCTTTGTATCAATAGCACAGTGCCTTGCTACAGAATTCAATATTCACTTAAGTATCCACTAACACAAAAAGGTAGTTGATATAATTTCCATACCTTCCCTAAGTAAGTTTCTATTTCAAAATACATTATATTGCGAATCCTATTCTATAATTAACTTCCATGGATAGAGATAATTTTTCTGACAACCTTCACAAAATAGATGTGACCACATAGGAGTTCTCCTTTCACAACTTAACATATTTGCTCATCTGCTCGAAACTGCTAGCTAGTAAAAACACAGTCCTCATTTATTTATTTTTTTTAAAAGGCACTCTACCTTCACACTAATAAGTAGGTGCACTAACCTGCTCAGAAATTTACTGACACTAAAAACGAAAGACTTGGGAGAACAGTAGAAAAACCAAGGGTTACCTGAAACAGTAGTCAACTAAAAATTCAGTTCCTCTCTGTATTTTCTCGAGGTTTAGTGACATTAAAACTTAAATACTTACCTCTTTTTCTGGTTTTAAAACGCTGGCCTGATAGCGTTGGCTTCTGCTGCTTTTGATTATTCATAAAAGACACCCTAGGAAAAGAGAAATAAAGCCTCGACATCAGTGCCGTGACACTTCCTTTTAAAACAAAGCCTCAGACCTCGGTCTACCCTTCTAAGAACCGAAGGGAACACAGCCCGCTGCCTGGCCGAGGACCTGGGGCAAGCTCCGAGAATTACCTTCCCTCCTACGGAGTCCAAGGCTACATTCCTCTCTAGAGGGCAGCCCGTAAGGAAGTGCCGCTAGTCACACTTTCCAATGACTTCCCGTTGCCACAGTGACTGGGGACAGATCGCCCATCATAAACATGATTGTTTGGTCTCTTTCACATCCTCTCTAAACCCACTCCATCTTCCACCACCCCCGAGCTCCAACTGGACGCGATCCGAAGCGACCCCCAGGCCGGACTGTGGCCGCCACCTGCACGGCAATTCCCAGGCGTTGTCTTAAGTTGAAGCGCTTCTTCCAGGGCTGGGGACGCGCAGCGCCGCCCGAGG
>NW_007258109.1:17149-28040 GCF_000164805.1 Carlito syrichta | reverse complement strand
TTGTTACCCAGGCCAGACAGGGCCCGACTCCCCCGCCGCCTTCGCCACGCACTCGGCCCCACGTCTGGCTCCGGCCCGTCCCCCGGCCTCCCTGCCCACGCGGCGGCCTGGCTCACAAATCCAGGCCCCGGATCCCGCCAGGCCTCTGCTCAGACCCAGTGGAGAAGGGTCGCGCCCGGCCTGCCGCCTCCCGCGCTCTCCGCCCGGCTTCGACGGGCCTCCATGGCCGCCCGGGACGAGCGGGGTGCCGCGCCTCACCGAATTTAAGGCGAAGAGAAGAGAGCCAGAAATCCCGATGTGGCGACAACTGCAGCAGTGTCTCCTTTGCGACCGGAACTAACGCGCGGAGGAGGGGGAAGAGGAGGGAGAGGGAAGCTGTGCCACCCGCCCGGCCGCTCTCCTATCGCGAGACTTCCTCTCCTTGCACCACCCCGCCCCACCCTGATCGCGACCCTGCACTTCCGCCTTTTCCATTCCTTGAGATTTGGGGTGAGAAAGTAGAAAAAGGAAGGGAGGCGGGGCTTCAAGCTTCTTTATTCCCTTCTTGAGATCCAGGTTTACTTGGACACGTGTTCTAGATTAGCTTATTTTTCTTCTGCCGCCGCATCATCCGGATCCTTCACACACAGAGAGGTTGGAAGAGCTACACCACCCCCACCAGGCTCGGAGTTGGGCTCGTCCACCCCAGTCGCTTCCCAGCCAGACCCTCTCTACTCCGGAAATCGGAATACAAGGGCGGGGGCGCCCGAGCTGCACAGGGGCGGAGGTCGAGGGTGGGACCTGGGGCGGCACCTGGGGAAGGAAGCCCCGCCCTGGCCGAGCCGGTCTGTCTAACTCAGGCTGCGTCCGGAGCTGGGCGCTTTTGCTTGCGCTGCTGGCTGGCTGGGTGGGTCAGTTCCTTGCCTCCGAGGAGGACCCACACAGGAGGTTCAGAGCGGGAACTTCTGTCCTCCCACGGCGGCTACAGAGCAGCGGGCTCTGCTGTCTCCTAAGTGTGGTGGGTGGTGTGGGACTTGTTAGAACAATTTGCTGGACCCCACCACGGCGTTTCTGAGTCTGTAGGAATAGTTGTGCCCAGGGACATACATGCCTTTGAAACCGTCCATGTAAAATAAAAGGCCACAAGGTTAGCCTTGTGATAGGGGCCTGAATTCTGTTAGGATATAAACTGAAAAATCATAAGGTTCTTTGACCTTTTCTCCTTTCATGCATACCATAGTCCCCAGGGCTGCCTGCAAGATTAACAGACTTGTTTTTCTCTTGAAGAACAGTGAACTGTAGGTCATGCCGACCTCCTTGATGGTATCCTGAAGTTTATTATTATTATTTTTTAATGTTGGTTAGTACAGTCAGCCCTGTGATATTCTCCAGTAAGGGCTGATCTCTGGAACCCTTTTCCCTAGGAGGAATGCATCAGCAAAGTCTTGCTTTATCAGATTCAGCCTTCTTAATCCTCCAGTTTTGTTTTTTGTTTTGTTTTGAGTTGGAGTTTCACTCTGTTCCCAGGCTGGAGTGCAGTAGCACAATTATGGCTCACAGCAACCTTGACCTCCTAGTCTCAGGTGATCCTTCTGTCTCAGCCTCCCTAGTAGCTGGGACTACAGGTGCCGACCACCATGCCCAGTTCATTTTCTGATTCTTTGTGGAGATGAGGTCTATGTACACCTGTAGTCCCAGCTACTCAGGATGCCGAGGTGGAAGGATTGCCTGGCTCAGAAGGTCAATGCTGCAGTAAGCTGTGATCATGCCACTGCACTCTAACCTGGTCAACAGAGTGAGACCCCAACTCAAAAAAAGAAAAATAATAATAATACATACTTTTACCAAAATGTTTAAGGAAGAGAAGCAGGGCCCAGGGAAGGTGATTTTAGGGACAATTCCTGTTGTTACGGCTGTTCAGGTAGGAGAAGAGTGAGGATACACCACATACAGGTGTAGCACACCGGCTAATTTTTTGATATTTTCTAGAGACAAGGTCTTGCTATGTTTCCCAGGCTGGTCTTGAACTCCTGGGCTTAAGTAATCCTCCCATTTCAGCCTCCCAAAGTGCTAGGATTACAGGTGTGAACCACTACATCTGGGCTTAGTCTGTATTGTTAGTTGACTTACTTTCATTAACTATCTGACCTCTGCTCCCCCACCCTCAACTTTGTGGAAAATTACTTTCTCTGTTTTTTCCTAAAATTGTTGCCAAATTCAGTGATTCTTTTTAGTCTTTACCCTCCCTGCCTCCTCTAAACATTTACTGTTGCCCATCCCTTAAAACTTTGCTCCAATTATCTCTCTCTGAATATGACTCTGGTAGTATTTTCTGATTCCTCTATCCTGTACTGACACCTTTTCTTTCTTTATAGTTTCTTCCATGGAAGTTTCATACAGTCTTAGGAATTTAACATTTACTTCATTTGAAAGAGTTCCAAATTCATCTACTGAATCATTAAACAAAAATGTGTTGAATCCAGGCTGCAGTGAGACCGTCTTGAGGCAGGAAGGGACCTGATGTGTTGGAGGAACAAGAGACCCATGTGAGTGGAGCTTGTTGGGACATGGGAAGGCTGTGGGAGAAGAGGGAGGCGGCAGGAGTCAGGTCTTTAGTATCCAACCCCATCTTTTTCTCCATTCCACACTGTCTGGTATCTTTGCTGGACTGCCAAACCTGACATGTTCAGAGCTGTGGATTACTTGTCTCCCAAAACTTTTTTTGTAGAGATGAGGTCTCACTATGTTGCCTAGGCTGGTCTTAAACTCCTGAACTCAAGCGATCCTCCTGCCTTGGCCTCCCAAAGTGCTGGGATTACAGCTGTGAGCCACCACACCCATCCCCAAAACTCTTTTTTTCACTCTGAAGTTCTGTTTAAAGGTACAGTGTTTCACAAATAAAAATGATAGCTACTTATCATTATACTTATACAGCATATATATATGTCAGGCACTCATCTAGGCACTTTATATGCTTATCCTCAAAGCATATAAACATTTAATCCTCCAAACTACCCTATACTCTAGATACTATTATTAGCCCCATTTCATAGATGGAAATACTGAGGCATGGAGGTTAAGGAACTTGCCCTTGTCATAGTAAGAGGAAGAACTTGATTTGAGCCCAAGCAGTCTGGCTTCAGCACAGTAATGCAGTGGCTTATCATCAAATTCTTACTTATCTATTCATTCAACAAATATTTATTGAACCAGAGACCAGTAGAGATATATGAGGGGGACTCAAAAAAACCTCAGAATTTATTTATTTATTTAGAGTTGGAGTCTCACTCTGTCTCCCAGGCTAGAGTGCAGTGGCATGCTGCTCACGGCCACTGCAGACTTGACCTGCTGGGTTCAGACAATGCTTCTGCCTCAGCCTTCCAAGTAGCTGGAACTACAGGTGCATATTACCACACCCAGCTAATTTTTTGATTTATTGTAGAGCTGAGGTCTCACCAAGTTGCCCAGGCTGGTCTCAACACCCTGAGCTCAGGCAATCCTCTCGCTTCGACCTCCTAAAATGCTGGGATTACAGGCTTGAGCCACTGTGCCCGGTCCAGAATTTATTTATTAAACATTGTATATTTGTTCTTACATGTTTAAACTTCAATCACCCTCAAAGTACTCTCTGTTTGATGCAATACACTTGTCAAGATGCTTTTTCTACTGCTCAAAACAGTTTTGAACTTGTCAATTTGAATGCCTTTTAGTGCTTCTGCTGTTTTTTGTTTTACCTATTCCACATTAGAAAAAAAAAAAACATCCAGGGGAAACAAAAAGAAGTCACTCAGGGTGAGATTGGGTGAATCAGGATGGTGGGACCTGGGGATTATGCTGTTTTTGGTCAAGAACTACTGAACACTCAGTGTGGTGTAGGCAGATTGTTCATGTAAATTGCCTATCATGAAATGGGCAACTGCATTGAAAGAATCTCTTGCCAAAAAATTCACTGAAGCTGAACGCAGCCTCTCACAACAATAGCTGGTATACTGATGCTGATGGGTTCCTAGAACACTTATCTCGTGGGGAAGCCTATTCAAGAAGCCCACTCTTCAAAGGTAATTCCAGTTTTTTGGGGTCCCCCCATAGAGGTGACACATTAGGCCTATGGCCTCACAAAGCTTATCTTCTATTTAAACCACATTTCTCAATCTATCATGTTTTTCTAGAACCATCTTGATATAGGCATCTATAACCCCTAAGTGAGACTTTTGCTAAAACTACCTACCTCTCTGTCTCTACACTTTGAGGGATCTTCTCAAATGCAGCCTGAATCATTTCTCTTTACTGTTTAGATGTCTTGGTTTGTCATCAAGACCACTCAGGGATAGCAATGACCGTTTTTGTTCTCTTAACCTTTTATTACCATCATGGTGGGGTGTGCGGCAAGCAATTTTTGACTAAAAAATTACATTAAAAATAGCAAGTTATTGTCTTTAAAAATTACAGTGGATTAAAGGTTGAAAAACTGCATCTGGTGAGAGCCTTCTTGCTGGCAGGAACTCTCTACAGACTCTTTGCAGCACAAGGTACCCCGTAGTGAGGTCATTCTCACTTGTGTTGTGACATGCAGGATACTCTTTCTTTTTCTTTCTTTCTTTTACTTTATTTTTATTTTGTTTCTTTTTCTTTCTTTTTTTTTTTTGAGTTGGAGTCTTACTCTGTCACCCAGGCTAGAATGCAGTGGCACACTCACAACCACCCCAGCATCAACCTGCTGGGTTCAGGTGATCCTTCCACCTCAGCCTTCCAAGTAGGCGGAACTACAGGGCCCGCTACCATGCCCAGCTAATTTTGTATTTATTGTAGAGATGAGGTTTTGCCAAGTTGCCCGGTCTGGTCTTGAATCCATGTGCTCAGGCAATCCCCTCACCTCGGCCTCCCAAAATGCTGGGATTACAGGCTTGAGCCACCGTGCCCAGCCTTTATTTTATCTCATTTGTTTGAGTTAGGGTCTCACTCTGCAGCCCAGGCCGAAGTGCAGTGGTACAAACATGGTTCACTGCAGCCTTGACTTCTTGAACTTAAGCAATCCTTCCTCCCCAGTCTTCCAAGTAGTAGGGATTATTGGGATATGTGACCACAAAATTAGCATGGCAGCTCATTTTAAGGCTAGGCTTTTTTTTTTTTTTTTAATTCACTCTAGTCATTTAGCCTCTCTATAAAATGTGATGGACATCAGATATTTTACATGACAGCTAACATTCTTCCATCTCAAAATGGAGGTTTCATATCTTTTGGCAGCCTTGTTTTGGTGTCTTTGAACTGACTGAAGTTCTTCACGATATATTCTGTGCCTGACTGATAAATGCCATATGAGTGTCATTGATGACTCTAAAGAACATGGAGGTAAGTCAGGAGATGTCTGATTAGATAAGGCCCAGGCTGCCTTACATTGGCATTTGCTTTGTTAGGCTTGTCATTCAGACCTTCAGTGCTCAGGCACTTATTCTGTAACAGCTAACCTTGCTAATTCCAGCATGAAAATAATAACATTTTTTGGTAAAGTATTAGTCACATTCAAGACAATGCCTTATGGTAAAAGTATACTGGGACTTTTCCGTATGGTTGATAGACTTCTCTACTTTGAATTAAGATTTATTTTATGAATAAAAATATCTCATTAGTCATTCCCTGTCAGCCTTCAAAACATCTTTGTGCAGTATTGTGTTTTAGTCTGTTTGTTGTAACTTAGAATACCTGAAACTGAGTGCTTTTTTATTTTTTATTTTTATTTTACTTTATTTTTTGAGTTGGATTCTCACTCTGTTGCCCAGGTAGTGCAGTGGCATGCTCACAGTCACTGCAGCCTCCATCTGCTGGGCTCAGGCAATCCTTCTGCTTCAGCCTTCCAAGTAGCTGGAAATACAAGCACATGCCACCATGCCTGGCTAATTCTTTTTGGTTTATTGTAGAGTTGAGGTCTTGCCAAGTTGCCCAGGCTGGTCTTAAACACTGGGTTTAGGTAATCCTCTGGTCTTTGTCTCCCGAAGTGCTGGGATTACAGGTGTGAGCTATCCTGCCAAGTTACAAGTATTTTCAGAGGCTCTGCAAAAATTTTTTTTGTGTTTAGTCAGTCTCATTCTATTGTCCAGGCTGGAGTGCAGTGGCATGCTCATGGCCACCACAGCCTCAACCTGCTGGACTCAGATGATCCTTCTGCCTCAGCCTTCAAAGTAGCTGGAACCACAGGCATGCACCACCATGCCTCGCTGATTTTTCTTGATTTATTGTAGAGATGAGGTCTTGCCAAGTTGCCCAGACTGGTCTCAAACCTCTGGTCTCAGGCAATCCTCTCACCCCAGCCTCCTAAAGTGCTGAGATCACAGGCTTGAGTCACCACACCCAGCCTTAATTTTTTTTTTTAAGGAATTGATTCCTTATAGTGATGGAGGATGAGAACTCCCAGGCTGAAGAGCTCCTCTGGCGAGAACCTTCTTGCTGGAGGGAACTCTCTACAGACTCTGCAGCCCAGGGTGTCCTGTGGTGAGGGGCTGAGTGTGCTAAGGTGCTCAGGTCTTTCTTCCTCTTATCGGTTAACTTTTCCATTCCCATGATAATCCATTAATCCATCAATTCCTTAAGATATGAGTAGAGTAATCTATTCATGAGGTCAAGGCCCTCATGATCCAATCACCTCACAAAGACCCTACTTTTTAGCATTGCCACACTGGGGATTAAATTCCTAATGCATGGAGTTTGGGGGACACATTCAAACTAAAGCATATTGGTATTGTTTCTCTTTGAAATATTTGATAGAACTCACCAGTGAAACTGTCTGGACCTGGGCTTTCTTTTGCGGAAAGATTATTATTAATACAGGGATTCAGTTCCTTTACTTGTTATACATTAAGTCAGATTTCTATTTCTTCTTGAGTCAGCTTTGTTAATTGGTGTTTTTCTAGGAATTTGTCCTTTCTTCTAAGTTTTTTAATTTGATGGTATAAAATTGTTCATAATGACCTCTTATATCTCTTCTAATTTCTTTTTTATTTATTTATTTTTTTTGAGTTGGAGTCTCACTCTGTCGCCCAGACTGGAGTGCAGTGGCCGCTCCTGGCCACCGCAGCCTCGACCCTGCTGGGCTCCGGCGATCCTTCCGCCTCAGCCTTTCAAGTAGCCGGAATTACAGGCATGTGCTACCACGCCCGGCTGATTTTTTTGATTTATTGTAGAGATGAAGTCTCACTGCCCAAGCGGGTCTCGAACCCGCGGGCGCAGGCAATCCACTCACCTCAGCCTCCCAAAGGCGCGGGATTATGGGCTGAGCCACCGAGCCTGGCTAACTCTTCTAATTTCTATAGAGTTGATAATGATGTCTTTTCTTTCACTTCTGATATTGGTAATTTGTTTCTCCTCTTTTTCTTCTTGGTCAGTCTAATTAAAGGTTTATTAATTTTGTAGATGTTTTCAAAGAAAAAAAATCTTTTGGTCTCATTGATTTTTCCCTATTTTTAAATTACATTGCTTTCCACTCTGTCTTTATTATTTTCTTCCAGACAAGAATACTACAGAGTCCCTGTTCTTATCTTACATTTTACAATTTTTCTTAATTTGTTTTTTGTCTTTGGTTCATTTCCAGAATATTGAGGTGGTGTTTGGACAATTTTGCCCAGTTTTATAGCTGTTTTAAGACAGGATTTGTTGATCTCTCTCACATTGCTGTGAATGCCCTGAAGTACTTTTGAGTTTAACACTTTTGAATACTTAAATGTATCGTGCTAGGTGCTACACATTAACTTGATACTGCTTTTAAGTTTGGTGGTAGAAATGAATACATAAATGTTTATTTTTCAATCACAAGAAACAGTACTTTGGACTTAAAACTTTTGAACTACTTAAGTGAAAGGTATTAGGTGCAACATATTAACTTGATATTGATTTTAACTTAGGTGGTAAAAATGGCTGCATAAATGTTTCTTTTTCAAAAGCAAGTAACAATAGGTCTTTATTTTTATAACTAGGAGGATGCCAAGGGCCCATTTAGAAAAGCACATACTACCTTGCAAAAAGATCTGGGAAAAGTATTTGACTCCTATGCTTTGAGTCTCGAGTCTTCTAGAAGCTTATAGAACACCTTATGACCCTGGATTAACTACTGTATCATATATATACATGTATGTTTATATATATATGAAATACTTCTAGTTATAACACTATATAGTTATGTATGTATGCATATATATATGTATGAATGTGTGGCTACAAGTATTTTCTTTTTCTTTTTCTTTTTTTTTTTTTGAGTTGGAGTCTCACTCTGTCGCCCAGACTGGAGTGCAGTGGCAGCTCCCGGCCACCGCAGCCTCGGCCTGCTGGGCTCTGGCGATCCTTCCGCCTCAGCCTTCCAAGTAGCTGGAATTACAGGCATGCACCACCACGCCCGGCTGATTTTTTAATTTATTGTAGAGATGAGGTCTCACTGCCCAGGCGGGTCTCGAACCCGTGGACTCAGGCAATTCACTCACCTCAGCCTCCCAAAGGCGCGGGATTACAGGCTGAGCCACCGAGCCCGGCTTCTTTTTCTTTTTTAAATTATTTTTTAGTAGGAGTCTCACTCTATTGTCCAGACTGGAGTGCAGTAGCACACTCACAGCCACCACAGCCTCGACCTGCTGAGCTCATGTGAGCCTTCTGCCTCAGCCTTCCAAATAGCTGGAACCACAGGTGTCCACAAACATGCCCAGATAATTTTTCTGGTTTATTGTAGAAATAAGGTCTTGCCAAGTTGCCCAGGCTGGTCTCAAACACTGGGCTTAGGTAATTCTTTGGCCTTTGCCTCCCAAAGTGCTGGGATTACAGGTGTGAGCTACAAGTATTTTCACAGGCTCTGCAAATTTTTTTTTGTTTTTAGTCAGTCTCATTCTATTGCCCAGGCTGGAGTGCAGTGGCATGCTCATGGCCACCGCAGCCTCGAGCTGCTGGGTTCAGATGATCCTTCTGCCTCAGCCTTCAAAGTATCTGGAACCACAGGCGTGCTCCACTATGTCTGGCTTTTTCTTGATTTATTGTAGAGATGAGTTCTTGCCAAATTGCCCGGGCTGGTCTTGAACTCCTGGGCTCAGACAATCCTCTCGCCTCCAACCTCCCAAAGTGTTGAGAGTACAGGCATGAGCCCCTATGCCTGGCCCCAAATTTTTGCAATGAAAAAGCTTTGAAACATTTAGTGTAATACTATGAGAAAAGGATTGTCAATAGGGGGAAATTGCCAGGGGGTAGGGGGTGGATTGGCAGTAGTAGGATACTGCTGGGGGAGGGGGGGCACACCTCATCAAAAGGGTACCTGCATAATGAACATTTGTATACTTAACCCTGAATTGTACCCCACATCTTTTTTTTTTGAAGCAGGATTTACTGAGAGGACAGAAAACTTCCACAGTGGGAGGGGACCCAAAGGAGTTGTCCCACATCTTTAAAATTTAAAATTAAAAAAAGAAAAAGTTTTGAGGTGCAGCAAGCTTTTAAATAATTTCATTTTATTGGTTTTTAATTTTTTTGAGTCAGATTCTCATTCTGTTGCTCAGGCTGCAGTGCAATGTCACACTCATGGCTACCTGCTGGGCTCACGTGATCCTTCTACCTCAGCCTTCCAAGTAGCTGGAACTGCAGGCATGTGGGAGTCCAGCTCCAGCTGGGTTCAGGGTACCCCAAAGGTGGAGACAGCATTGGCGATTGAGGGGAAGAAGAAAGAGAGAAAGAGAGAGAGAGAGAAAGAACGATTGGACCCCTGTCTAGTGCAGAAGCCGTTTATTGGTAATTACAACGGGTCTTTTATACACAGTCAGGTGTGTGAGGGGTGTTCCCCACCCACCAGATATTCTTTCAGGTATAATCCCATAACAGATGTTAAACCTAATCCATGAAACCTTAATCCATGACTGCCTCTAAACCCTTTTTGTACTGCATATAAACCCTTTTCTTTTTTTTTAATTTTTTTATTTTTTGAGTTGGAGTCTCATTCTGTCACCCAGACTGGAGTGCAGTGACCGCTCCCGGCCACCGCAGCCTCGACCTGCTGGGCTCTGGCGATCCTTCCGCCTCAGCCTTCCAAGTAGCTGGAACTATAGGCGCGCGCTACCACGCCTGGCTGATTTTTTGATTTATTGTAGAGATGAGGTCTTGCCAAGTTGCCCAGGCGGGTATTGAACCCGCAAGCTCAGGCAATCCACTCACCTCGGCCTCCCAAAGTGTTGGGATTACAGGCTGAGCCACCGAGCCCGGCCTATAAACCCTTTTCATATTGCCTATAAACCCTTTTCATACTAATACCAAGTTAAACAATTCTATAGAGGCTTAAGTAGTTACTTTACAAACTAAAGTGGCCCATCCCAGATTGTTTGGAATGTGGCCCAGTCCAAAGTTCACAGTGGGCTACCTGCAAGTAACCCAGCCACATTCTTTCAACAAAATGGCTGTCTTCTAAAACTATATTCTACAATTTACACCTTATTCAACTTCAGTAAATCCTAAGATCATGACCCAGAAACCTGTGACCAATGCGAAGGCTCTTAGATGTGACCCAAGTTTGAATTGTAAGTTGTGTGAAAGCCAAAACTGCAGTTTGTGGAAGAATGGGAGCAATGAGCTTCTAAAGTTAGCTTGTGTTCGTCCTGGTCTCAGAGTTTTTATGTTTTGAGCTCACAGGAGCTTAATCTGGTTAGTGCTGAGTAGAAAGGGGGAGGAAATGGGGTCAATAGCTCCTGAATGCATCCTAGTGGTCTCAGGGTCAATGGCCCTTCCTGATCCCTAATGCTCAGTGGGCCTCCGTGGCCAGCTCCCAATATCTCCCCCTTTTCTATTTTTTAGCACGAACCCATGAAACTCCATATTGAGCTGACTCTGAAGATGATTGGGAGTAGACACAGCAACAAAAGAATCACTGCTCCGCAAATGCCCACATTGATGAGTATAGACA
>NW_007258109.1:5086-16927 GCF_000164805.1 Carlito syrichta | reverse complement strand
AACTCAGAGTGACATTGGAGAGCCAATTTTATTTTTAAGGTCACAAGTTCTTACCCTACTGCTAAAACTGCTTCCTCCAAAGCACTAACCTTACTTTCTAACTTCTGGCCTATGATTTCCTGAATAGCTACGGCAATAGAAATGTTTTTAGATAGCCGATCAGCAAACGTAACTGTATGAACTTCCTTAGGTAATGCTACAGCTGAAAAGTAGCTATTAAGGCTGTAACTCCAAAAATCTTTTCCGTCAGTGTTTTTAAACCATATTCACAGGAGGCTGTCTGAGAATAACAAATCCCTTATAAGAAACATCAGTTAAACAATTAGTTAATACACTTGTTTACAAGACAAATTATAAACATCATTTTGACGTTTTATGGTCAATGTTGACACTGGAGGTACCTATTTAGTAATATGCCATCTAGTAGAGATGGGATTTTCCCCATCTAACCTTGAAGTATAAGGTCGAGTTTTACACAGGGTAAAAAATAGTCCACTTTAGAGTCATAAATACAGTCTCTCCATATTGGATATCCAGAATCTTGTGAAATGATTAGCCAGTCCTTCTCAGTGTTATTAGAAACAAATGGGAGGTGAACAAGAGCTTCCTTCATAAGCCCTTTATCCAAGCCACCCTCTTGAGAAGAGACATGTGGGTAGAAAAGGTGGATGAGAAGTCTGGAGGCTGGGGTTAGGTGCCGTGGCCTTTGGCACCCGCCCCTTCTCTGAATGTAAAAGAGAAAGACTGGAAGTCAGAGCTAGGTGCCACGGCCGTAGATGCCTGCCCTTCCTTCCCAGATAAAGGCGAAGGGACTCACAGAACAGATTACAAGAAACAAGAGTAGTAGGGAAAGCAGGAATTGGAGTTGTAGGAGGTAGTCTGAGTAGAATTAATAGGTAACTTCTTCCAAGCCTCACTTGCACAGGAATTTACCTGGAGTAAAACTTCCTTGGGTAAGATTAGTTGACTGTCAACTGACTCATATGATCCTTTTCCTAACAACATATTGCTAGAAATATGAAACTGATTTGGATCCCTCTGGATTCTTACCTGATCTTCAAATTCAGTTTTCCATAGTAAATAGGCTCCTCCTGACAAACAGCTTTTAGCAAGTTGTCGCCAATCTTGTGGTGTCATCCACCGAGTGGCAAATTGTTCCATAATAGTAATAGTATAAGGAGCTGTAGGACCATGCCAAGTACAAGCCTCTTTAAGTTCCTTAATTAATTTATATGGGAGCGGCTCCCAGTGAGGTGCCTCGTTTACTGTGCCTTCTTTCATATAAATTACTGGAAAGTAAGAAGACAAGGTAAAATCTCCCTCTTTTTCAACCTTTTTTCTGGCTCCCTGCATACCTACATTAGCCAGAGACACATACCCAGGTGTGAATTTTGGTGTTTTCACCTTATTTCTAGTAAAGGGTATGGAAGGAGGTACCTTGGCAACATTACCAGGATTTTTTCTCTTATGATACCCAATCACTTCCTCCTCCAACTCCATTTCCTCCTTGGGGAAAAATTCATTGTCTATGATCAGCAAGGAAGTGTCTTTATTTTTGGCCGGAATTTTAGAGAAATTGTGCTATGGATTTAAAGCATCTCGGATAATATTCCATAAAGCTAAGGCATACAAAATGCAAAAGGCAAGCCAATCAGTTCCTCTATCGGACAATATGTTCAAAATACTAGTAGACACATTCCTTTCTTTAAATTCACTCTGGCCCATGATTCTATCACAGCTCTTAAACTGCTAACCCTTCCTTGCTCTGCCTGTCTCTATAGAAGGGCCCGCGGCACCCTGGGTGAGGTCCTATCTGTCCCAAAAAAGAAAAAGAAAGCTTACCTTGAGGCCCCATGTTCAGGCGCCACTTGCTGGAGTCCAGCTCCAGCCAGGTTCAGGGTACCCCAAAGGTGGAGATGGCGTCAGCGATTGGGGGGAAGAAGAAAGAGAGAGAGAGAGAGAGAGAGAGAGAGAGAGAGAGAGAGAAAGAAAGAGACTGGACCCCTGTCTAGTGCAGAAGCCGTTTATTGGGAATTACAACAGGTCATTTATACATAGTTAGGTGTGTGAGGGGGTGTTCCCCACCCACCAGGTGTTCTTTCAGGTATAATCCCATAACAGATGTTAAACCTAATCCTTGAAATCTTAATCCATGACTGCCTATAAACCCTTTTCGTACTGCCTATAAACCCTTTTCATACTAATGCCAAGTTAAACAATTCAATAGAGGCTTAAGTAGTTACTTTACAAACTAAAGTGGCCCATCCCAGATTGTTTGGAATGTGGCCCAGTCCAAAGTTCACAGTGGGCTACCTGCAAGTAACCCAGCCACATTTTTTCAACAAAATGGCTGTCTTCTAAAACTATATTCTACAATTTACACCTTATTCAACTTCAGTAAATCCTAAGATCATGACCCAGAAACCTGTGACCAATGCGAAGGCTCTTAGATGTGACCCAAGTTTGAATTGTAAGTTGTGTGAAAGCTAAAACTGCAGTTTGTGGAAGAATGGGAGCAATGAGCTTCTAAAGTTAGCTTGTGTTCGTCCCGGTCTCAGAGTTTTTATGTTTTGAGCTCACAGGAGCTTAATCTGGTTAGTGCTGAGTAGAAAGGGGGAGGAAATGGGGTCAATAGCTCCCGAACACATCCTAGTGGTCTTGGGGTCAATGGCCCTTCCTGATCCCTAATGCTCAGTGGGCCTCCGTAGCTGGCTCCCAACACAGGCACATGCCACCACACCTATCTCATTTTTTAATTTATTGTAGAGACGAGGTCTCACCAAGTTGCCAAGTCTGGTCTCAAACTGCTGGGCTCAGTCAATTCTCTCACCTCTGCCTCCCAAAGTGCTAGGATTACAGGCATGAGCCACTGTGCCTGGCCATTAACTTCATTTTAGATAAAAGTTGTATTAAATATTCATTTGCTCCATATCTCATTATGCCATTTCTTTTATTAGCTGTATAGAATAATAATTATTTTATAATTAATAATAATATTTGATATAATTCACGATACAAATAAAAAGTCATTGCTTTATTACCTGAACATTTTATTTTTATTTATTTATTTATTTTTGAGTTGGAGTCTCACTGTCACCCAGGCTGGAGAGCAGTGGCACACTCCCAACCACCATAGCCTTGACTTGCTGGGCTCAGGTGATCCTTCCACCTCAGCCTTCCAAGTAGCTGGAACTACAGGCACATACCACCATGCCTGGCTTATTTTTTAGATTTACTGTAGAGATGAGGTCTCGCCAAGTTGCCCAGGCTGGTCTCGAACCCATGAACTCAGGCAATGCTCTCACCTTGGCTTCCCAAAGTGCTGGGATTGTAGGCATGAGCCACCGCACCCAGCCTACCTGAACATTTTAATAAAAATGGTAAATGAGTAATCTTTAGTTGGATTTTTAAATAGGTTGAAATAATTGGGAGGCTTAAGGAATTAAGAAACCTGGTGTGCATGTGATTTTTCTCTCTCTCTTCTCTTCACGAATGATGTTGAGTTAAGATGAAAGCCAGGCACGGTGGCTCATTCCTGTAATCCCAGCACTTTGGAAGGTGGAGGCGAGAGGATTGCCTGAGCCTAGGGGTTCAAGGCCAGCTTGGGTAACTTGGCGAGACCTCAGCTCTACAGAAAATCCAAAGAATAAGCTTGGCATGGTGGCGTGTGCCTGTGGTTCCAGCTACTTGGAAAGCCAAGGCGGAAGCAGGTGAAGGCTGTGGTGGCTGTGAGCATGCCGTTGTACTCCAGCCTGGACAATGGAGTAAGACTCTAACTAAAAAAAAAAGATGAAAACTCGTTGCTCCTGTAAAATGCTTATTCAAGCAATAGTTTGAGATCACTTGCCAAATAAGTAGTATTTGGGGTGATTGTAACATGTCTATTCTGAATTATGCAGCAGTCAAACTTTCACTAAAACAAAGCAAAACAAAAACCAACAAGGGTACAGTGTGATGGCATATGGTATTTTAGCTACAGAATTTTTTAGAAAAAACTATGTATTGCTTATTAAGTCATATCTCTTAATATGTTACAATGTAACTAAAGAATAAGAAAATCTTACCAATGACTCTATATCTGTGTGTTAGAAAGTTATCTGGGCCGGGCTTGGTGGTTCAGCCTATAATCCCAGCACTTTGGAAGGCCAAGGTGAGTGGATTGCCTGAGCCTGCAGGTTCGAGACCAGCCTGGCCAACGTGGTGAGACCTTGTCTCTACAATAAATAAAAAATTATCTCTGTGTGGTAGCATGCACCCGTAGTTCTAGTTACTTGGAAGGCTGAGGCAGAAGGATTGCTGGAGCACAGCAGGTTGACGCTGGGGTGGCCGTGGGTGTGCCACTGCACTCCAGCCTGGGTGACAGAGTGAGACTCCAACTCAAAAAAAAAAGAAAGGAAAGAGAAAGAAAATTATCTGACCAGGCACAGTGGCTCATGCCTATAGTCCCAGTACTTTGGAGGCCAACGTGAGAGGATTGCCTGAGCTCAGGGGTTCTAGACCAGCCTGGGCAACTTGGTGAGACCTCATCTCTACAAAAAAAAAAAAAAAATAGCCAGGCATGGTGGTCATGCCTGTAGTTCCAGCAACTTGGAAGGCTGAGGCAGAAAGATCGTTGGAGCCCAGCAGGTCGAGGTTGCGGTGACCGGGAGCATGCCACTGCACTCCAGTCTGAGCGACAGAGTGAGACTCAAAAAAAAAAAAGGAAATTATCTGAAATATAGAACTGTTTTCTTGGTGTATTTAGACAGTCATCTTTTCTTTCTTTCTTTCTTTCTTTCTTTCTTTCTTTCTTTCTTTCTTTCTTTCTTTCTTTCTTTCTTTCTTTCTTTCTCTGCAGTGGGGTCAGGGGACAGTACTGAACAAGATCCCCTTGGGCTGCCTTAAGTCCCTCAGGGTCTGCCTCAGCTCAGCTCCTAGCTGGGCAAGTCTCCTCCCTGGAGAACATTCGGGGCATCATAACACTCCCGAGGGGTGGGATAGAGCCCTAGGCTTAACTTGCTCAACCCAGCAATGTGGTACAGCAGTGTCTCCAGGGCAGCCATAGAGATGAGGTTCCCACAGAGGATGAAGATATTCATAGCTGGGAGCAGCAGCTCAGGGCAGGCAGGATGGCGTTGAGTTGGGAATCTGTGATCTCACATTCATCTAAGTCCAGGGTCTGGAGGGTGGCTGCAACTTTCTTGAGCAGAAGTTGTAGGGGCTCAGAACTTAAATGGGTCAGACGGATGCCACTCAGATCCAGGTCCTTTAGCTGACCGACACTTGGATGCTGGGAGAGGTACTTTAAGTCAGATTTGGACTCAGTCTGCAGGGTGCTGGGGCCTCTCAGAACAGAGCAGTAGCTCCGGACACTGGGAGTTAGGGTCTTCAGAAGCTTTTATGGACCTTCCTAATCATGGTCATCTTTCTTTGATGTCTTTTTTTTTAAACCAAAATTTCACTTTTGGGGGGTCTCTGTGTGATGGAAAGTTTGTACTCAAGATGAAAAAGCAACTAAACTTAATAGAACTTGGTCACTGCTTTATTGTTATTATTAGTGGTACTATTGCTATTACCTGGTGTGTACTACTACTAGTAGTAATAGATCAGACCTTACATTTATAGGGGAAGTTATTGGTATTTGTTGTTGTTGTTGTTATTTTATTCCTTGTTTTTCTGAGTCAGAGTTTCACTCTGCCACCCAGGCTGGAGTGCAGTGGCAGCCTGGGCAGAAAAATCTCTTGGCTCAGGTGATCTTTCGGACTTAGTTTCCTGAGTAGCTGGAACTACAGGTGTGCATCAGCATGTCTGGCTAATTTCCTGATTGCTATGTTGCCTAGGCTAGTGTCGGACTCCTGGGCTCAAGCAATCCTCCTGCCTTGGCCTCCCAAGGTGCTGGGATTACAAGTGTGAGCTATCATGCCTAGCCTGGATGTTACTGTTTACAAAATATTTTCACATGCATTTTATAATTTTTTTTTTTTGAGTTGGAGTCTCACTCTGTCGCCCAGACTGGAGTGCAGTGGTTGCTCCAGGCCACTGTAGCCTCGACCTGCCTCAGCCTTCCAAGTAGCCGGAATTACAGGCGCGCGCTACCACACCTGGCTCATTTTTGATTTATTGTAGAGATGAGGTCTCGCCAAGTTGCCCAGGCGGGTCTCAAACTCACGGGCTCAGGCAATTCACTCACCTCGGCCTCCCAAGGCACGGGATTAGAGGTTGAGCCACCGAGCCCGGCCTGCATTTTATAATTCTTCACGGCAAATTTGAGAGAAAGTAGGGCTGCCTTGCTTTCGAAGTAACCTAACTATAATATAATTGATGGTGATGACTTTTCCAAAAGAAGGCCATGGACTCCCATTAAGGAAAGTTAATATCAATTTATCTAATGAGAAAAAAGTAGAATCTTTGTTCTTATTATGCATTTGAGGTTCTGCTCTTAAAATGCAGTATTAAAACTGTCCTGGAAGATTTCCCAGATCTTTCTGGGATAAAATTAGTTTTCTTTTAAAAAACACTTTCATTTTTCAGAATCTAACCAGTGCAGGTGGCTGTGGCATCTGAGAACATTATACAATAAGGCTTGCCCAGAACAGAGATTCTTAGCATTAGGTGACTGGTTTCGGTAAGTGCTAAAATGAAATTTCCTGCTCATGCTCTAAATCTGTTGCTTGAATTCACCTCACATGTTTTGATACCTAAATTCCACAAAAAAATATTTAGAACCCAGGTAAAAGGAGTTATAAAAAAAATTAAGGGCTGGGTGTAGTAGCTCATGTCTATAATCCTAGTGCTTTGGGGGAACCAAGGCCAGGAAGTCAAGACCACCTTGGGCAATATAGTGAGACCCTATCTCTACAAAACATTTTTTAAAAAATGAGCTGGGTGTGGTAGTGCATGCCCTTAGTCTCAGCTCCTTGAGAGGCTGAGGCAGGAGGATCGCTTGAGCCCAGGAGTTGGGGCTGCAGTGAGCTATGATGGCATCATTGCCCTCTGGCCTGGGTAACAGAAACAGACTCTGTCTCTTAATAAATAAATTAGTGCATGTTCTGTTCTTGCTATATTTGCTTATACCAAAAAAAGGAAGAAGTTTTTCCTTAGTAATTCATTTAATGTAAATTACATTGATCTGTTTGTTCAAAGTTAAAACAAAGTTCTTAAATATGTATATTCTTCCTGTGATATAATCACCTACCAGTTACATTTAGTCAATAGATTATATTTGTTTTATTTTATTTTATTTTTTGAGTTGGAGTCTTATACTGTTGCCCAGACTGGAGTGCAGTGGCACGCTCCCGGCCACCACAACCTCGACCTGCTGGGCTCCGGCGATCTTTCCGCCTCAGCCCTCCAAGTTGCTGGAACTACAGATGTGCACTACCATGCCCGACTAATTTTTGATTTATTGTAGAGATGAGGTCACGCCACGTTGCCTAGGCGGGACTCGAACCCATGAACTCAGGCAATCTGCTCACCTCAGCCTCCCAAAATGCTGGGATTACAGGCTGAGCCACTAAGCCTGGCCTAGATTATATTTGTTGAGTGATATCAATGTATTCATTTAAATTGTAATTAAACTATATTTATCAACGGGGCACGGTGGCTCACACCTGTAATCCCAGCACTTTTGGGAGGCAGAAGCAAGAGGATTGCCTGAGTCCAGGGACTCAAGACTAGCCTGGGTAACTTGGTGAGAAATCATCTCTACAATAAATTTTTTATTTTTTATTTTTATTTTTATTTTTTTTTTGGAGTTGGAGTCTCACTCGGTCGCCCAGACTGGAGTGCAGTGGCCGCTCCCGGCCACCGCAGCCTCGATCCGCTGGGCTCTGGCGATCCTTCCGCCTCAGCCTTCCGAGTAGCTGGAATTACAGGCGCGCGCTACCATGCCCGGCTGATTTTTAAAAATTTATTGTAGAGATGAGGTCTCGCGGCCCAGGCGGGTCTCGAACCCGCAGGCTCAGGCAATCCGCTCACCTCAGCCTCCCAAAGGCGTGGGATTACAGGCTGAGCCACCGAGCCTGGCTACAATAAATTTTTTTTTTTTTTGAGTTGGAGTCTCACTCTGTCGCCCAGACTGGAGTGCATTGGCCACTCCCAGCCACCGAAGCCTCGACCTGCTGGGCTCTGGCGATCCTTCCGCCTCAGCCTTCCAAGTAGCCGGAATTACAGGCATGCGCTACCACGCCCGGCTGATTTTTTGATTTATTGTAAAAATGAGGTCTCGCTGCCCAGGCGGGTCTCGAACCCGCGGGCTCAGGCAATCCACTCACCTCAGCCTCCCAAAGGCGCGGGATTACAGGCTGAGCCACTGAGGCCGGCTACAATAAATTTTTTAAAAATTTGCCAGGTGTGGTGGTACACGCCTGTGCTTCCAGCTACTTGGAAAGCTGAAGTGGAAGGATCACCTGAGCCCAGCAGTTTTGAGGTTGCGGTGGCCGTGAGTGTGCCACTGCACTCCAGCCTGGGCAACAGAGTGAGACTTCTACTAAAAAAAACAAAAAACAAAACTATATTTATCATATTCATCACTGTATAAATTACGTAGGCTCTTCTTACATACAGAAAAACCTCAGATTCCTGAGTTTGTTTTTAAGTTGCCAGCTGCAATTCACTGTCTAATGTTAAAAATACAAACCAAGGCAGAGAGTGGTAATTCCAGCACTTTGGAAGGCCAAGGTGAGAGGATTGCCTGAACCCAGGAGTTTGAGATCAGCCTCAGCAACATGGTAAAACCTCATCTCTACAATTGAAACATACATAAATGAGTAAAAATTAGTTGGGTGTCGTGATGAATACTTGTAGTCCCAACTACTTGGAAGGCTGAGATGGAAGGATTGCCTGAGCCCAGTATGTTGAGGCTGTGGTGAGCCATGATCATGCCATTGTACTCTAGTCTGGACGACAGAGTGAGAGTCTGACTCAAATAAATAAATAAGTAGATAAATAAATAAATAAATAAAACTCAGGTGCAGTGGCTCACATCTGTAATTCCAGCACTTTGGGAGGCTGAGGTGAGAGGTTAGCTTAAGCCCAGGAGTTTGAGGTCAGTCTAGTCAACAGTCAACATAGCAAGACCTCATCACTACCAAAAAAAAAAATCTAAAACATATATATATATACCATGACTTTTTTTTTTTTTTTTGAGTTGGAATCTCACTCTGTCACCCAGACTGGAGTGCAGTGGCCGCTCCCGGCCACTGCAGCCTCAACCTGCTGGGCTCCGGCGATCCTTCTGCTCAGCCTTCCAAGTAGCTGGAACTACAGGTACGCGCTACCACGCCCAGCTAATTTTTTATTTATTGTAGAGATGAGGTCTCGCCAAGTTGCCCAGGTGGGTCTCGAACCCACGGGCTCAGGCAATGCACTCAGCTCAGCCTCCTAAAGCGCGGGATTACAGGCTGAGCCACCGAGCCCGGCTTATACCATGACTTTTATCCAATACATAGTGAGCAGATATCAAAGATATAATCAACAAGAGAGCCAGCATAATAAAACAAGTTCAAAGGAAGAGATGAGAAACCCATGTGGAAAACAAGAACATCAGAATAAGATTTCAGACTTAGAAAAATAAAAATCAAAAAATCAACTTTGTCCTGGGCTAAGTAAAAATGAAAAAATAAAATAAAATAAAGTAAAAAAGAAGCCAGGTGTGGTGGTACACACCTGTAGTCCCAGCTACTCATAAGGTTGAGGTGAGAGGGTCTTGAGCCCAAATGTTCAAGCCTGCAGTGAGCTATGATTGTGCCTCTGCGCTCCAGCCTGAGTGACAGAGTGAGACCCTATCTCTCAACAATGACAACAAAACATCAAACAACAAGACAAGACTGGTTAATATCCTACAGGGCAATAAAATGGAAGAAAAACAGAAACCTTTGGGGTTGTCTTTTCAACTATACAGATATCCTTTGCAACGCATCAGTGTTTCACAAGTTAACCACCTGTATTAGCTTCCTATTGCTGCTATAACAAGTTACCACAAATTTGGTAGTTTAAAACAGCACAAATTTATTATTTTATAGTACTGAAGATCAGAAGTTCAAAATGAATCACACTGGGCTAAAATCGAGGAGTCGGCAGGGCTGGGTCCCTTCTTGGAGGCACTAGGCAAGACTTTGTTTCATTGCCTTTTCTAGCTTCTGGAGACCCCTGCACTCCTTGGCTGGTAACCTCCTCACTTCTTCAAAGCCAGCTGTGGTCAGCTGAGTCTCTCTCGTGGTGCATCTAACGCTGACTCCTCTGTGTCTTTCTTCCAAGGTAAGGATTCTAATGGCTACACTGGGCCCACTCACATAATTTTTTTCTTTTTGAGTTGGAGTTTCACTCCGTCACCCAGGCTGGAGTGCAGTGGCATGCTCACGGCCACCCCAGCGACGACTTATTAGGCTCTAGCAATACTTCCACCTCAGTCTTCCAAGTAACTGGAACTTCAGGTGCGTGCTACCACGCCCAACTAATTTTTTGATTTATTGTAGAGATGTGGTCTTGGCACATTGCCTGAGTTGGTCTTGAACCCGCAGATTCAGGCAATTCACTTGCCTCGGCCTCCCAAAGTCCTGGAATTACAGGCTGAGCCACCGAGCCCGGCCGCATACTCTCTTACTTTTAAGGATACCTGATTAGCAAACCTGATTCTACCTGCAGACTTCATTTCCCTTTGTCATGTCACCTAAGACCCTCACAGGTTCCAGGGATTAGGGTGTGGATGTCTTGGGGACAGAGCGTCATTCTGCCTGCCACATGACCTCACTTTTCAGAGTCCGGGCCTTAATTCACAGTAGATATGTAAAATTACACTTCCCTAGAGCAACACTGTCTATATGACTTTGTGGGGTGATAGACAATGGTCTTTGCTGTTAAACGTGGCTAGGACCACCAGGGAATGGAATTTTTTTTTTGAATTGGAGTCTCACTCTGTTGCCCAGACTGGAGTGCAGTGGCCACTCCCAGCCACCGCAGCCTTGACCTGCTGGGCTCCAGCGATCCTTCTGCCTCAGCCTTCCAAGTAGCCGGAATTACATGCACGCGCTACCACGCCTGGCTAATTTTTTGATTTATTGTAGAGATGAGGTCTCGCCTACCCAGGCGGGTCTCGAACCCGTGGGCTCAGGCAATCCACTCACCTCAGCCTCCCAAAGGCGCAGGATTACAGGCTGAGCCACTGAGCCCAGCCCGGGAATGGAATTTTTATTTAATTAAAAGCTAAATCAAAGTAGCCACCTGTCTGTGATAGTGGCCCCATCTAGACAGGACAGTCCTAGAGCATCAAATTGCTCTACAATGATGGTAGAGCTTATTAGATGGTAGAGTTCAATAGCAACACAATTTTTTTTTTTAAGTCAGAGTCTCACTCTGTCACCTACCTAGGCAGGAGTGCAGTAGCACAATCACAGCCACTACAAACTCAACCTGCTGGGCTCAGGCGATCCTTCCACCTTAGCCTTCCAAGTAACTGGAACCACAGGTGTGTGCCACCACGCCTGGCTAATTTTTTGATGTATTGTAGAGACAAGGTCTTGCCAAATTTCCCCTGCTGGTCTCGAACCCCTGGTCTCAAACAATCTTCTCACCTCCACCTCCCAAAGTGTTGGGATTACAGGCGTGAGCCACCTCGCCTGGCCAAAAAAAAATCACACAATATTTTTAAAAATGTTTGCTCTATTTCCACGTTTCTGGGCTTTTTTTTTTTTTTTGAGTTGGAGTCTCATTCTGTCGCCCAGACTGGAGTGCAGTGGCCGCTCCCGGTCACTGCAGCCTCGACCTGCTGGGCTCCGGCGATCCTTCCGCCTTAGCCTTCCAAGTAACTGGAACCACAGGTGTGTGCCACCACGCCTGGCTAATTTTTTGATGTATTGTAGAGAC
>NW_007258109.1:0-5066 GCF_000164805.1 Carlito syrichta | reverse complement strand
CGCCAAGTTGCCCAGGCGGGTCTCGAACCCGCGGGCTCAGGCAATCCACTCACCTCGGCCTCCCAAGGCGCGGGATTACAGGCTGAGCCACCGAGCCCGGCTCTCTTTCCTTTTTTTAGAGACAGAGTCTTGACCTGTCACCCAGGCTGGAGTACAATGGCACAATCCTAGCTTCCTGCAGCCTTGAGCTCCTGGGTTTAAGTGAACTTCCCTTCTTGGCCTCCAAAAGTGGATTAGACTAGGCCCTAAATCCAAAGACTGCTGTTTTTAGCAGCAAGGAGAAGATTTGAACCCAGACACACAGGGAAGAAAGCAATGTGATGACAGAGGTAGAAATTGGAGTGACGCAGCCACAAACCAAGGAACAACAGGAGCTACCCCAGGAGTCAAGGAAGGATTCTCCCTGAAAACCCCTGGCCCTGCCAGCACCTTGATTTCAGGCTTCCAGCCTCCAGAACTGTGAGAAAATAAATACTCCAGCTGCCCAGCATAGAGCAATTTGTGAGGGCAGCCCTAGGAAATGATGACAATTGGAAAGTTACGGGGTGGGTCACAGAACCAGGGGCAGAGCTGAAGAACCAGGCCTTGAGATGCCCAGGAACAGGGATACTTCCAAGAACTTCAGCAGCTGAAGTTTGTGGGCCTCCTGTCCACAGCCCGGCCACTGGGGGATCTACCACCATGGCTTTGGGATCCTGTGTACCTTGCTCAAGAGACTAACTCAGGCCGTGTGATAGCGTGATGGCTTATGCCTGTAAATGCAACACTTTGGAAGGCTGAGGTGGGAAGGTCACTTGAGTCCAGGAGTTTAAAATCAGCCTTGGCAACATAGCAAGACTCCTAATCTACAAAAAAATTTTTAAAAAGCCAGATGTGGTGGTGCACACCAGCAGTCCTAGCTACTGGAGACTACAGTGAGCTATAATTGTGCCACTGTATTCCAGTTTGGATGATAGAGCAAGACCCTGATTGTTTTTGGTTTTTTTGAGTCGGAGTCTCACTCTGTTGCCCAGACTGGAGTGCAGTCACACATCATGGCCACCACAGCCTCAACCTGCTGGGCTCAGGTGATCCTTCTGCCTCGGTCTTCCAAGTAGCTGGAACTACAGGTGCATGCCACCACACCTGGCTAATGTTTTGATTTATTGTAAAGATGAGGCTTCACTAATTTCCCCAGGCTGGTCTTGAACCCCTGGACTCAGGCAATCCTCTCGCCTCTGCTTCCCAAAGTGCTGGGATTATGGGCAGGGGCCACTGTACCCAGCTGACCCCAACTGTTTTAAAAAACAAAGAGTCTAATTCCCAGGAAAGCAACTCCCACCTGACTTCTCCTGTTCCTGTCCCAGCAGCCCAACTAGAACATGTGGAGTAGAAGATGGATGATTCTCTTGCCAGTCAGATAAGAACAACAGGTGGCCATTACACAGATGACAGTGCAGTTCCTTTTGGGAGAAGGACTTTTCCTGTGGAGTGCTACCCTTTCACCCAGTTACAGAGGGTGGTTACAGATGTTGAGAAAGATTATTCTGGCACTGTTTGCAGAATGGTTTGGAGCAAGACCAGCTACCCGGCCAGTATCCTCTAAATGTGAAATTACAGGAGCCTGGAGGAACCTGTTTGTCTGCAAAGGAGAGAACACGATTGCTTTGCACTCCATGATAGCCAAACGCTGACTTTCAAGGTTGTGTGGGGAGACTGAGAGGAAGCCTTTATTTTCTGTCTCTGCTTTTTTTTTTTTTTGGCATCTTAAAAGTTGGAAAGTGTATCTTTTTGCTGTTAGTCTACTCAATTATATGAGGCAGATCACTCTTCTGAGGTGGAGCCAGGAGTAGTCTGTTTTCCTTTCCATGAGAGAAAACCCACTCAGAGAACCCAGGCCCAGAAGGCAAGACTGCAGTTGCCTCTTGTGTTCCCAAGACCTGGGGGGTAGGAAGTAGGAGGACCTGGAGAACCCAAGGTGAGCATGAAGGGTTACAGTTCCTCACTGTCACAGACACTGGGCTACGGTGGATGGTCCAGACAGAGGATTGTCCAGACAGAGAGAAGAGGAACTGCAGGTGTAACAACAAGGCAGGAACCTGGTACTTATCCAGCTGCCTTGCCTTGCCTCTAACATTCTGACAACTGGTCATGTGTCCCATCCATGTGTAGGGTCTGCTGAGAGTAGCTCTCATCTTGACAAGAGTGGCTAGGTCTTCTGGGAAAGTGGCTACACTCTGTATATGGGTGAGAATTGGATGGATGGAGGTGGTATGCATCTTGGTTGGTTGAGCACTATAACAAAAATACCGTAAACTGGATGCCTTATAAACAGGAGCGATTTATTGCTCACAGGTCTGGAGGCTGAGAACTCCAAAATCAAGGTGCTCGTAGATTCACTGTTTGGTGAGGGCTCCTTTTCTGGTTCACAGATGGTGCCTCCCTGTGGTGTCCTCACATAGTGGAGGGGGTTAGCTAGCTCTCTGGGGTCTTTTTATAAGAGCACGGACCCCACTCCTGAAGACAGAGCCCTCATGAGCGAGTGCCTCCCAAAGGTATCACTTCTGAATATCACCACCTTGGGGGTTAGGTTTCAGCCTGTAAACTCTGGGGGACAAAAACATTCAGGCCATAGTGGTATGAGAATAAGCCTTATCTTTTAAAAAATTTTTGAGTTCCATCAATGTATTACTTATTTTTTAAAAAGTAATAAGTTTCATCATTGAATGATGCTTATTGAACCCAAAGAACTAGTTTCAGATGTATCTTCTAAAAAATGTTTTATTAATATCCACACTATCCATATTTTAGTGCATCAACTCACAGAAATAATTTTTATTCAAAGCCCTCTATTTTTAGCACTTTACAGTTTTCAGCTTTGACAAATGAAAAATAAATGCTTAGTAACCTTCCTTGACCCTAATAGATCAAAATTCAAAAATAAAAGTTATATTTACCATCATTTTAAACAATATATATGATAAAACAAATTTCTTGCATTCTTATTAGATTAATAATTTCATTTTCAAAAGAACTAAAACAACAACAACAAAAACGTTCATCTTATTCCATTCCAACCATTCCCACTGGTGTCTCAGGCCTTCTGTTCATGTGACTTGCAAAACTTTTGTCCTGCCTGTGGCCCGTTTGCTCCTGTCTCCTTTCTCTTTGTGCTCCTGGCCCACCCACTTCATCCCCTGGGCACCTGTGGCCTACGGAAGCCTCTAAAGTCAGTAGCTGGGCTGTGGGACAGTTGGGCCCCAGCCCTTCACACAAATGTGCCCATAGTCTTGAATGACCTTGAGCTTCCTCCAGGTTGTGCTGGATGCCTTACTGTGTGGCTTCTCTCACCAGTCTCCAGCGTTCTTAGCTTGCCTCAGTTTTGCCAACCCCTGCAGGAGTCACTGCAGATCACGGCTTGGTGAGATCACAACTTGGGGGTCCTGAGTGCATGGATTCTGGCTAGTAAGGGGTCGGCTTACCCCCTGACTTTCTGGTCAAATAAGGCCTAATTTTTATCCTGGTTTCTCTTTCTCTGAAGACCCCTAAAACTCAGATTAATGGAATTTAGTGTTATGTGTGTGTGTGTGTGTGTGTATTTTTTTTGTAGAGATGTGTTCTTGCTACATTGTTCAGGCTGGTCTCCAACTCCTGGCCTCAAGCAATCCTCCCACTTTGGCCTCCCAAAGTGCTGGGATTACAGGCATGGGCCACCACACCCAGCCAACCCTGTACATTTTAGACCATAGTATTTCTGAAACTCTGATACCAAATCAGAGGCTTTTCATGAATAAATAAATAAAAACAGAGGATTTGGGAATAATACATTGGAAAAATGTTTTTACATTGCTTCCCCCACCCCCAAATTCCAAAAGAATGCTAATCAATTGAATAATAGATCTACATGAGGAAAATACCAAAATTCCACTTCTTTGCTGTAAATGGACACACACAGACCTATGGCCAATCCATGGCAAAAACGAAATAAAGCCTCACAGAGCCCTGGTTGGTGGCACTGCTCTGTGGTTACTGAGTCAAACACATCACTGGGAAAAGTCCTCACATGTTTATCCACTGAGAAGTGTCTTTTTATTTATATTTATTATTTTTATTAATTAATTTATTTTTTTGAGTTGTAGTCTCACTCTGTTGCCCAGGCTGGAGTGCAGTGGCATGTATGCTCATTGTCACCCCAGTGTTGACCTGCTGGGATCCCGGGGATCCTTCCACCTCAACTTTCTAAGTAGCTGGAACTACATGCACATGACACCATGTCTGGCTAATTTTTTTGATTTATTGTAGAGATGAGGTCTCACCAAGTTACCCAGGCTGGTCTTGAACCCAAGGGCTCAGGCAATCCTCTCACCTTGGCCTCCCAAAGTGCTAGGATTATAGGAGTGAGCCACCGCGCCTGGCTATTTATTATTTTTTGAGTCAAGGTCTCACTCTGTTGCCCAGGCTGGAGTGCAGTGACATGATCGTGGCTCACCACAGCCTTAAGAAAAGCGTCTTTCATTCTGTGACCGTAACCAGCATGACAAGTGCAATTAGATTGGATGAACACAGAAAGGAATCATTGCTTTTACAGCAACATCTGCATGATCTTTGCAGAAACAAATTGGTATCAGATGTGCTTGCCGTGACGATTGTAGTGCCTTTCTAGGGGCCTCTAGCCTGGAAAGTCGAAAAAAATAATTTGTCAATAGTGATTCATCTTGTTAACATAATCAGACTTGAATAGTGCTAACTTTTGTGTTTTGTTTTTTTTTTTCTACAACAGTACAAGAATATCAGTTTGGAATCCAGTGAGAATTAACAAGCCATCTCTGTATTCATGAAAAACTGAAACTCCTGCAGGGTAGGGGGGAGGAAAAAAAAGAAAGAAAAATGATTATTAAACAAAGTGTGCAAATATCTTAACTTTTATGTATGGGGAAAGGATAATAAATAGTTGAAATTTGGATTGGTAAGCTTCACAGCTATGGATAAGTGCATTGGGTAGTGCATTTATTTATTCTTCTCTGGCCTCCATTTCTTCATTTATAAAGTAGGAAGCTATGTGACATCAGAGGTTTTCAAACACTTTT
>NW_007258108.1:5960-6884 GCF_000164805.1 Carlito syrichta | reverse complement strand
CAGTAAATCAAAAAATTAGTCGGGCATGGTAGCATGCGCCTGTAGTTCCAGCTACTTGGAAGGCTGAGGTGGAAGGATCGCCGGAGCCCAGCAGGTCGAGACAGCAGTGGCTGGAGGCAGCCACTGACCTCTAGTCTGGATGACAGTGAGACTCCAACTCAAAAATAAATAAATAAATATACTAAAAATAAAAAATATTTTTTCAATATAATCAGTGAAATATTTACCTACACTTTCACAGAGCAAACTACCTAGAAGAGGCTTACAAAACACTAAGTATGCCATGTAACAAAAATAAATCAAAACACTCATTTATTTTGTTTTTCATATTTTGCTATTTATCAGAAAAATGAATGGCTACATGAATTGTGTACATATTAAGGAAAAATTCCATGCAGCATTCGTATTTATAGAGCTTAAAAACATAATGTAGATGCAGGTTCCTGATGAGTATATATAATTCCATGTTTCCTTTATGAACTTTAATAATACACTACCTACATTTGGTATCTATGGAGAACAAAATTTAAGAAAAACAGAATAATTATAAGCCTCAAATGTAGCCAGGCATGGTAGCGCGCGCCTGTAATTCCGGCTCCTCGGAAGGCTGAGGCGGAAGGATCGCCGGAGCCCAGCAGGTCGAGGCTGCGGTGGACGGGAGTGGGGGAACTCCCGGGGGAACGAGGTGAATATTTTAAAGTAGTCTTCTATTACTTGTACTGAGTGGTGACTTCATGGATTTTCAATTTTTTGTGTTGTTTTCTGAGTTGTTTTTTGAGTCTTGGAAGGCCTGGTACCAGGACTTTGAGCAGGTACCAGGTCCCCGACCCTTGCTAGGAGTCTTCCAAGACAGAACCGGAAACCGAGAGACCCAGGAAAGCCATCCGAACAAGGGCGGTCCAAGAGCGTACATTCAAATATGTG
>NW_007258108.1:0-3139 GCF_000164805.1 Carlito syrichta | reverse complement strand
CCAAGTAGCTGGAATTAGAGGCATGCACTACCACGCTGGGCTGATTTTTTGATTTACTGTAGAGATGAAGTCTAGCTGCCCAGGAGGGTCTCGAACCCGCTGGCTCAGGCAATCCGCTCACCTCAGCCTCCCAAGGCGCGGGATTACAGTTGTCTCTAAAATTCAAATATGTTTAGAATGGATCATATTTAATTGTATATATTGTTTCCCCAGAAGCTCGCTAGTACCTAAAACAAGAAATACAAAGAAAACAAAAGGGATGTGGAGTTTGCTGAACAGACACTACCATGTGCATTTCAAGGAGGTATTCTTAAAGTCGTGAACAACTGACCTTTTGACCCCAAACTGTAAGGAAAGCATGCACTCTCCCTGCCACATGGAAATCTTGGAACTGATCCTGGTAATTTACACTCATAATTTTGATAACTTTTATAGATTAGGTGTATTGTATTAATTTAATGATTTTGCTTTTTATTGCACATTCTATTTGGGATCTCACCTCCCTGTCATTTACAATCCCGTGCCAATGGGTTTTATCCTCCTAGTTTTATTTTGGGTACTAACTCTGAAGGCAAAAGGAAAACAGTAAAATGGTTTCTCAAAAAATTAAAAATAAAGCTATTATTTGATCCAGAAATCCCACTTTAGGGTATATATATATATATATATATATTCAAAAAATAAAATAAAATCAGTATCTAAAAGCAATATCAGCACTCTTACAGTCATTGCAGCTTTATTTTCAATAGTCAAGACTTGGAAATAATCTGAGTGTCCACCAACGAATGAATTAATAAAGAAAATGCAACACATGTATGCACGGGAGCGCGTGCGTGCGCACACACACACAGAGTGGAAAACTGTTTAGCATAGATTTTAAAAATAAGAAAATATTTTCTTTTGACTGATAACATGGGTGAACCTGCAGGACATCATACTAAGTAAAAAATGAAAGAAAAAGCTAAAATTTTAGAAGAAAAGGGTAGATTGGTGATTGCCAGCAGCTGGTGGAGAGGCATAGGAATGGGAAGATGTTCTTCAAATGTGCTCACTCATCAGGGGACCTTTGACAACTACTTTAATACTATAATAAATGATTGAGTGTAGCAGGAAACTGGGGAAGGTAGTGGGGCAGGGAGGTGGGATTTACAGTAGTAGAAATGGGGAAGGGTGGGACAACTCATCAATAAGGGTACCTGCACAATAAATATTTGTGTACCTAATTCTGAATTGCACCCCACAATGTTGAAATAAAAACAAAATTAAGTTAAAAAGTAGCTAGCCGGGCTCGGTGGCTCAGCCTGTAATCCCACACCTTTGGGAGGCTGAGGTGAGTGGATTGCCTGAGCCCGCGGGTTCGAGACCCGCCTGGGCAGCGAGACCTCACCTCTACAATAAAATCAAAAAATTAGCCAGGCTTCGTAGCGCACACCTGTAATTCCGGCTACTCAGAAGGCTGAGGCGGAAGGATCGCCGGAGCCCAGCAGGTCGAGGCTGCGGTGGCTGGGAGCGGACACTGCACGCCAGTCTGGGCGACAGAGTGAGACTCCAACTCAAAAAAAAAAAAAAACAGTTGAAATTTAGTATGGCAAGTTCCCTGATTCTCTGAGACCTTACAACTTTTAAAAATACAGACAAAGCTGGGCTCGGTGGCTCAGCCTGTAATCCCGCGCTTTTGGGAGGCTGAGGTGAGTTGCTTGCCTGAGATCGTTGGGTCGAGATCCTCCTGGGCAACTTGACAAGACCGCACTTCTACAATAAATTAAAAAAAAATCAGCCGGGCGTGGTAGCGCGCGACTATAGTTCCAGCTACTTGGAAGGCTGAGGCGGAAGATCGCTGAAGCCCAGCAGGTGAGGCGGCGGTGGCCGGGAGCGGCCACTGCACTCCAGTCTGGGCGACACAGTGAGACTCCAACTCAAAAATAAAAATAAAAAGAAATAAAAATACACTAAAAAAACATTGAAGTAAGAGCATGCTTATGAATATAAAAACAGGAAATTGACTTTTTATGCAACAAAAATGCGAATTGATAGTCTTTACATAGTCAGGATTGTGTTTCATATGTGGCTCAGCCTGTAATCCCGTGCCTTTGGGAGGCTGAGGTGAGTGGATTGCCTGAGCCCGCGGGTTCGAGACCCGCCTGGGCAGGCGAGACCTCATCTCTACAATAAAAATAAAAAATATCAGCCGGGCGTGGTAGCACGGGCCTGTAATTCTGGCTACTAGGAAGGCTGAGGTGGAAGGATCACCGGAGGGCGACAGAGTGAGACTCCAACTCAAAAAAAAAAAAAAAAAAAAAGCTCACACTTGATATGCAAGTGAAAACCTGTCAAACTGTTTACAATATGTTAATGTGAACTTAGAATAAATATAGTAGGGTATCCGATGTCCCCTATCTAGTGTAAGAAATAATAGAGCCATGAAAAATATACGTATGTGTGTGTTAAAAATTTTGCTTTTATGTGGTTTTTATATATCTTGAATAATACCTCTGCCTAGAAATAACTGCATTTCATGTTTGATATATTTCTATGCTCATGGATTTCCTTTTGAAGTCAGTCAGCCACAGTAAAATTTAAAATTTCAGTGTTTGTAATTTGATATAGGAATAAATGTAAATAACGTTGGCTCAACATATGGATGTTAACTAAAAGAAAAGAGATAGGAGCCGGGCTCCGTGGCTCAGCCTATAATCTCGCGCTTGGGAGGCCGAGGTGAGTGGATTGCCTGAGCCCGTGGGTTCGAGAACCACCTGGGCAACTTGGCAAGATCTCATCTATACAATAAATCCAAACTTAGCCGGGCGTGGTAGCGTAAGCCTGTCGTTCCAGCTACTCGGAAGGCTGAGGCGGAAGGAGCGCCGGAGCCCAGCAGGTCCAGGCTGCGGTGGTTGGGAGCAGCCACTGCACTCCAGCCTGGGCGACAGAGCGAGACTCCAAATCAAAAAGAAAGAAAGAAAAGAGATCGGCACCGCCTTTCTGATTGATTACTCTAGTCTCAGACAGTAATCTAGAACAAGAAACACGACGTATCTATCTACTGTAAGCAACTAGGAAACCCAACAAAAACATATGTAACAAAAGTAGCTACATATTGGAAACAAATATCCAATCACTACTGTCACAAAGAGAAAGAAAA
>NW_007258107.1:1575-6079 GCF_000164805.1 Carlito syrichta | reverse complement strand
CAAAAACCACATGATTATATCATTAGATGCAGAAAAAGCTTTTGATAAAATCCAGCACCCCTTCTTGATAAAAACCCTTGAACATCTAGGCATACGGGGAACATACCTCAAAATAGTAAAAGCCATCTACGAGAAACCCACAGCGAGCATACTCCTAAATGGACAAAAATTAGAACCATTTCCCCTGAAAACTGGAACAAGACAAGTATGCCCACTCTCACCCCTCCTGTTCAACATAGTATTGGAAATCCTAGTTCGAGCAATCAGAGGTATCTAAATAGGAAAAGAGAAAGTCAAGTTATCTCTCTTTGCAGATGACATGATTGTATACCTTGAAAACCCAAGAGAATTTGTCAAAAACCTCCTTACACTGATAAAGACCTTTGGCAAAGTCTCAGGATACAAAATAAATGTACAAAAGACAATCGCATTTCTCTACACCAATAATAAACAAACAGAAACCCAAATAAAAAATACAATTCCATTCACAATAGCCACAAAATAAATGAAATACCTTGGCATCTTCCTAACCAGAGACGTGAAAGACCTTGACAAGGAAAAGTACAAAACACTGCTCAAAGAAATCAAAGTTGACAAAAACAAGTGGAAAAATATCTCATGCTTATGGATCGGAAGAATCAACATTGTGAAGATGTCCATCTTACCTAAGGTAATCTACAAATTCAAGGCAATACCCATCAAATTACCAGCAACATTCTTCTCAGACCTAGAAAAAACAATGCAGGAATTCATATGGAAATACAAACGTCCAAGAATAGCCAGAACAATCCTCAGCAAAAAAAAACAAAGCAGGTGGTATCACACTACCTGACATCAAACTTTACTATAAAGCTTAAATCATCAAAACAGCTTGGTATTGGTATAGGAACAGGCATATAGATCAATGGAATAGAATTGAGATTCCGGAAGCAAAACCTCAATTTCTCAACCAACTCATCTTTGACAAAGCCTCCACCACCTACCACTGGGGAGAGGAGAACCTGTTCAGTAAATGGTGCTGGGAAAACTGGATGACCACATGCAGAAGATTGAAACAGGACTCCCTATCTATCCCCACGCACAAAGGTTAACTCCAAATGGATCAGAGACCTAAATGTAAAACCTCAAACCATAAGAACCTTAGAAAATGAAGGACATAACCTCATGGAAATTGGAACAAGCATCCAATTCCTGAACAAAACCCGAAACCCACAGGCCATAAGAGATAAGATAGACAAGTGGGACCTTATTAAACTGACAAACTTCTGCAAGGCCAAAGAAACCATCAAGAGAGCAGGGAGACAGCCCCCAGACTGGGAAAAAGTATTTGCCAACACCAGGTCTGACAAAGGCTTAACATCCTGGATCTACAAGGAACTAAAATGTGCTGAAAAGGAAAAAACAAACAAACCCATAAAGATATGAACAGATACTTCACAAAAGAGGACATCTGAGCAGTCAACAAACACATGAAGAAATGTTAAACCTCACTAATCATCCAGGAGATGCAAATCAAAACCACACTGAGATACCACCTAACTCCAGTCAGAATGGCAATTATCAACAACTCAAAAAATAACAGCTGCTGGAGAGGGTGTGGTGAAAAAGGAACACTTCTACACTGTTGGTGGCAGTGTAAACTAGTGCAACCTCTGTGGAAAGCAGTGTGGCGATTCCTAAAAGCTCTAAATACCAACCTCCCATATGACCCTGCAATCCCCCTACTGGGAATATATCCTGAAGAACACAAATCACTTTATAAAAAAGATACCTGCACACACATGTTTATCACAGCATTGTTCACAATAGCAAGAACCTGGAAACAGCCATGCTGCCCGTCAAAAGAGGACTGGATTAAAAAATGTGGTACATATACACGATTGAATACTACGTAGTCATAAAAAAGAACAAAATCATGAATTTCGCAGCAACCTGGATGGAACTAAAGTCTATAATACTGAGTGACCTCTCACAGAAACAAAGATCCGAGTATCACATGTTCTCACTCATATAATGGACCTTAAACATCCAATGCAATACTATACAAAAATGACTGACTGTACTGGGAAACTATGGTGGGGGGAGGGAGATGGGATTAACAGTAGCAAATATCTGTCTGGGAACGGGGAAACACCCCATATCAACAGGGTGCCTGAATGAAACGCAATTGTATACCTAACCCTTAACTGTACCCCACAACTTCACAATAAAAAAATAAAAATAAATTAAAAAATTAAAAATGGGCATTTGTAGTTAAACTAATTGGCATTCATTTTTTGACTTGACAATGGATGGCATTTAGGACTGAATCTGAGACTTGCATTTGCTGTTTTAGGGCAAGACTTTCTAGTTTCTTTAAGTTTTTTGGATGCCACCGCAGAAAGTTATGAATACTTATGGCCCAGCCTCATGGACACAAGATGAGTGTCAAAAATGCTGCATGCCTAAATTACATTATCAGGTTACAAACTGTCTTAAAAATTAGAACTAATCAAACAGTCACGGGTTTTGAGCTTGTTCCTCAGCAGCAAGCCCAAATGCGCACAGCTAGTTATCAAAACCACTTAGCTTTGAACTACCTGCTGGCGAAAAGAAAAAAGTATGTGATAAATTTAATAACTCTAACTGTTGTTTACAAATAGATAATAATTGATATAGCCACCAATGTTAAAAAAAAAAAAAACTTGCTCTTGTCCCAGTGCAAATCTGGCAACACATAAAAATCAGCAATTAATTTAAAAACATGTTCTCGGGTATAGAAAAACTTAAGTATATTATTAAATTTATACTCCTATTGATAAGATCCTGTCTTATCCTCCCTTGCATAGTCCCAATAATTATAAACGCCATTTCTAAGTTTGTAAAAAGTTGTTTAACAAAAAACTGCAGCCCATATAATGTTAATGCAACAAATTAAAAATAATGGTGCTTTAAATCTATAAAAAATCAAACATCAAGGGGGGAATGATGTGAAAAAAGGGGGGTTGGTAGCAGTTAAAGATATTTCCTTTTAAAAGTCAAGCTGCAAGCTTTGAAGACCGGCCAGGAGCCAGACAGGTTTTGTTTAAGAAAGGCCAAGTGACCGGAGACTGGCCATCTCATGGAAATACAAAAGAATAACAAATTGACAGACTTATCCAAAACCCCTCATCTAAAGTTGATGGTTTACAACCCTGCAGTTCCTAAAAACCATTTGTTCTTTCAAAAATCTGATTTTGCTGAGTACAACCTTGTAAAATTACAAAAGAAATATATAGTCACTCAACACAACCCCCTCCCTTACCTAAACAAGTGTATAATACCCCATTTCTGCCGTTCTGGGGGGCTCGAGCTCGATTTAGATGCATTAGCTCCCCGAGCCTGCTGTGCCAGCCAGTGTAATAAAGTTGTCGCTTCCTATAATAGCCTCTGTGTCAAGGTCTCTCTGCCTTCCTGCTACGACAAATGGACCTTGAACAACTGCCATATTACTGTAGCAAAGGGATTGAAAGTAGGGGGAAACTGTGGGGAGGGGGGTGGGGGGTTGGGAACTGGGATTGACAGTAGTCGATATGAAATGAGCTAAATCAGTTAATAAAATCAAATTGCTAGCAAAATAATAGTAGTAATCAGCTTACTCCATTTTGTTTAAAACTTTCATCTTAGTTGCCTGCCTGACCTAAGAATCAATGCCTACATGTGATTACAGTAATGTTCCCATGACCACAGACCCCCAACTTTGTCTCCTTTGGGCAGGTCATGCTGATCATTTCCCGCTGACTGTTACAAAACTACTTAGCCATAATTTTCATGTAATTGTATGCTTTGTTAACTGAAATCATATGTTACGCTTTAAAAAACCCCATTGACACATTTTCATATTTTGTTCTTATATTTTATTAATAAAATAACCAAGGTAACTTCATTGTATAATGATTCTTCTACCTTGTCTCTATGTAACTACCTTAAACTATGTCTTGATGGAAGAACTCCAGGGACTTTCTGGACACTAGCTATACCCAGGACAGGAAATTAATCAAAGCTCCTTGATAATCAATACCTCCCAATTTGGTTGCCAAGTTGTTAGTTAATAGTTGCTATAATCACTAAGCTGCTATGTAGCCAATACTGAAAATTTTACCTATAAAAGCTTGTCACAAACTGCACTACTTTGTTAAGAGTTATTTTTTCTGGCATTTGCCTGCTCTTGACCTGCACGTTAAACTCAGTTTGCTGGCGTGACTTCTTCTCACTTAGTCATAACAGCTATCCACCTGGGGAAGGTGGGACACACCTCATTAATAAGGGTACCTCACAAGGAACATTTGTATACCTAACCCTCAATTGTAACCCACAATTTCAAAATAAAAATTAAAAGGGAAAAAAAAAGTCTCACTTTGGAGCAGAGCAGAGAGACTTACTGTCCATTATAAGAGATTTAAGTTTTCTAATTCAGAGTTTATCTCCAGTAATCTCACATATTTTGTATTTTACAGACAGGGTCTCATTTTGCTGGCCAGGCTGG
>NW_007258107.1:0-1001 GCF_000164805.1 Carlito syrichta | reverse complement strand
CAGGCTGAACCACAGAGCCCGGCCCACAAATGAATATTAAGTCATAATTTCACTAAAGAATAAAAGACATGGCCGGGCTCCGTGGCTCAGCCTGTAATCCTGTGCCTTTGGGAGGCTGAGGTGAGTGGATTGCCTGAGCCCACGGGTTCGAGACTTGCCTGGGCAGCAATACCTCATCTCTACAATAAATCAAAAAATCAGCCGGGCGTGGTAGCGCGTGCCTGTAATTCTGGCTACTCGGAAGGCTGAGGTGGAAGGATTGCCGGAGCCCAGCAGGTCGAGGCTGTGGTGGCCGGGAGCGGCCACTGCACTCCAGTCTGGGCGACAGAGTGAGACTCCAACTCAAAAAAAAAAAAAGGATAAAAGACATTTAAAAATTTCTAATTAAGCTACATAGAATTCTAAATGACAAAATTAAAAAGACACAACATAGATCAGTAAACACCAGAAGCCAAAATTAGGAAGAAATAATAGCGATAGGAATGTAGAATGATAAAACATATTATAATTTTTCCAGTGACTACATCATTGTATGCACTTGTGAAAACACAAATTGTTCAATTAAAATTGAGGAACCAGTCATACTCAATGTAATTGAATTAAAATTTAAAATACATTATTATTTTAGGGACAAATAATTTTTTCTCAGATCCTAAGAATTCAGAATTTAACAATATGCCAAAATTATTCAATAATGATTAAATACTGTTTATTTGATTAGACTATATTGAATTTTAATTAGGTCTCAATTTTTAATTTTTTTATTTATCTTTTATTTTTAAAATTTACTTATTGCCGGGCTCGGTGGCTCAGCCTGTAATCCCGCGCCTTTGGGAGGCTGAGGTGAGTGGATTGCCTGAGCCCGCGGGTTCGAGACCCGCCTGGGCAGTGAGACCTCATCTCTACAATAAATCAAAAAATCAGCCGGGCGTGGTAGCGCATGCCTGTAATTCCAGCTACTTGGAAGGCTGAGGCGGAAGGATCGCCGGAGCCCAGCAGTG
>NW_007258106.1:3930-5837 GCF_000164805.1 Carlito syrichta | reverse complement strand
TCCATTCCATTCCTTTCAATTTCATTCCATTTCATCCATTAATCTCCATTCTTTTCCTCTCCATTCCTTTCCATTCCATTCATCTCCATTCTCTTATATCCCTTTCCTTTCTATACCACTCCATTACTCTCCTTTCCTTCCCATTCCATTCCATTCCATTCCGTTCCTCTGAATTCCATTCCTTTCCATTTCACTCCAATCCATTAAATTTCACTCCACTCCAGTCCATTCCACTTCGCTCAATATAAATGCTCTCCATTCCGTTCCATTACATTCCATTCCTGTCACCCCATTACATTCTTCTCCATTTCACTCCATTCCATTCCATTCCTCTCCATTTTATTCCATTCCTCTCCATTCCATTCCTCTCCATTCCATTGCATTCCATTCCTCTTCATTACATTCCTTTGCATTTCACTGTAATCCATTCCATTACACTCCACTCCCGTCCATTCCATTCCATTTCATACCATTTCTCCCCATTGTATTCCATTCCTTTCAATTCCACTCCATTCCTTTCCATTTCATTCCAAATCATCCATTAATCTCCAATCTTTTCCTCTCCATTCCTTTCCATTCCATTGATCTCCATTCTATTATATTCCTTTCCTTTCTATTCCACTACATTCCTCTCCTTTCCTTCCCATTCCATTCCTTTACATTCCATTCCATTCCTCTGAATTCCATTCCTTTCCATTTCACTCCAATCAATTACATTTCATTCCACTCCAGTCCATTCCACTTCGCTCAATATAAATGCTCTCCATTCCATTCCATTCCATTCCTGTTACCCCATTACATTCTTCTCCATTTCACTCCATTCCATTCTATTCCTCTCTATTTTATTCCATTCCTCCCCATTCCATTCCTCTGTCTTCCATTCCATTCCATTCCTCTCCATTCCACTCCATTCCATTCCTCTTCATTCCTTTCATTCCTTTCCATTCCATTCGTCTCCATTCCAATCTTCTACATTCAATTCCATTCCATTGGTCTCCATTCCATTCCTCTCCATTCCTTTCCATTCCCTTCCATTTCATTCCGTGCGATTCAATTCCATTACATTCAATTCCTCTCGACTCCATTCCATTCCAGTCCATTCCTCTCCGTTCCATTCAATTAAAATCTATTCCATTCCTTTCCACTCACTCAATCACTTTACCATTCCATTTTTCTCCATTCCACTTTATGCCTCTACATCCTAGTGCATTCCACGCCATTCCATTCCATACCAATCCTCTCCCTTCCTTTCCATTCCATTCTACTCCATTCCTTTCCTTTCCATTCAATCCCTCTCCCTCCGTTCCTCTCTATAACATTCTATTCCAATCCTTTCTGTTACATTTCTCTCCTTTCCAGTCTTCTCCATTCCCGTCCATTCCATTCCTCTCCCTTCCATTCCATTCCATTCCCTTCCATTACACTCCTGTCCTCTCCATTCAGTTCGATTACAGTCTATTCCATTCGTCTCCATTCCATTGTATTCTATTGCATTCCTCTCCATTCCTTTCCATTCCATTCAAATTCATTCCATTCCTTCTCATTGCATTTCATTCTACTCCATTCTATCCTACGAAATTCCGTTCCATTCCATTCAAATCCATACCATTCCGATACAATCCACTCATTCCATTCTACTCCATTCCATTCCTTTCCTTTCCCCTAAGTTCCATTTTTTAACATTTCATTCATCTCCATTCCATTCCATTCCATTCCATTCCATACCTTTCCATTCCATTCCTCTCCATCCCATTCAATTCTAATCCTCTCCATTCCATTCCATTTCACCTATTGATTTGATATAATTCGATTCCATTCCATCCATTCCATTCCTCTCCATTCCATTTCATTCCATTCCTCTCCATTCCATTCTTTTCCTTTCCATTACATCTTTCCAATCAATTCCT
>NW_007258106.1:2091-3455 GCF_000164805.1 Carlito syrichta | reverse complement strand
TGCACATCAGACACAACAACTTTCAGATGTGAAAGAAAACTGATAAATTGCTAACAATTAATCAAAATGGCAAATACCTAAGAAATGCCTACTATGTGGCTGATACTGTACATGTGTTGACTCATTCATTCTTTACATTCTATGAGGTAGGTGATATGATCTCAATCTGTCAAATGAAAAAAATAAGATGTGAAGAGATGAAACAGCAGTGCCAGTGTTCAAACCAAGAACAATCTGACTTCACAGCCAGTATTTTTTGCCATCACTCCATGCTGTCTCTCTAAGGAGCCTTCTCTGGTGAGTTGCTGAGATGCTTAGACATAGATTCATAATTCTCTCCCTCCAGCACCCTATCTTTTATATATATTGGCTTCCCCGTTTAATTAAATAATTTAAAGAAAAGCTAATAAAACAAAGTTCAAAAAATAAATTTTCTTAGCCAAAATAAAAGGCTGATCTGCAGAAGTTCAGAAAAGGAATGTCAATAGAGGACACAAGAGACATTCCAAAACATTCATAGCCATTACATTCCACTCCATTCTATTCCACCCCATTCGATTGCACTTTATTCCACTCCATTCCATTTCTTTCCATTTCATTCCAATCCTCTCCATTCCATTTCTTTTCGTTCCATTCCTCTCCATTCCATTCCATCTAATTCTATTCCTCTTCATTCCATTCCTCTCTTTTCCTTTTCTTTCCACGACATTCCTCCCCATTCCTTTCCATTCCTCAACATTCCAATCCTTTCCATTCTTCTCCGTTCCAATCCATTCCATTCCATTCCATACTAACCCAGTCCATTCCATTCCTCTCCATTCTATTTCATTCCATTACTGTCCAATCCATTTCTCTCCATTCCATTCCATTCCACTCCATTCCATTCCTCACCGTTCAATTCCAATCTATTCCTCTCCATTCCATTCTTCTCCTTGCCATTTCATTCCTCTCAATTCCGTTCTTCAGCTTTCCAGTCCTCTCCAATTCAATCCACTCCATTCCTCTCTGTATCGCTCCTCTCCATTCCAATTCATTCCTCTCCATTCCATTCCTCTCCCATCCATTCCTCTCCTTTCTTTCCGTTCCACTCCATCGACATTCTCCTTTCCAATCCTCTCCATTCCATTCCATTCCTCTTCATTACATTCCTTTCATTTTACTGTAATCCATTCCATTCCACTCCACTCCTTTCCATTCCATTCTATTTCATACCATTCCTCCCCATTCTATTCCATTCCTTTCAATTCCATTCCATTCCTTTCCATTTCATTCCATTTCATCCATTAATCTCCATTCTTTTTGTCTCCATTCCATTGATCTCCATTCTATTATATTCCTTTCCTTTCTGTACCACTCCATTCCTC
>NW_007258106.1:0-1473 GCF_000164805.1 Carlito syrichta | reverse complement strand
ATTCCTCTCCATTTTATTCCATTCCTCCCCATTCCATTCCTCTCCATTCCATTCCATTCCATTCCTCTCCATTCCACTCCATTCCATTCCTCTTCATTCTTTCATTCTACTCCATTCCATTGGTCTCCATTCCATTCCTCTACATTCCTTTCCATTCCCTTCCATTTCATTCCGTGCGATTCAATTCCATTGCATTCCATTCCTCTCGACTCCATTCCATTCCAGTCCATTCCTCTGTGTTCCATTCAATTAATCTCTATTCCATTCCTTCCCACTCAATCACTTTACCATTCCAATTTTCTCCATTCCACTTTATGCCTCTACATTCTACTGCATTCCACGCCATTCCATTCCATACCAATCCTCTCCCTTCCATTCCATTCCATTCTACTCCATTCCTTTCCTCTCCATTCAATCCCTCTCCTTTTCGTTCCTCTGTATAACATTCTATTCCATTCCTTTCTGTTATATTTCTCTTCTTTCCAGTCTTCTCCATTCCTTTCCATTCCATTCCTCTCCCTTCCATTCCTATCCATTACACTCCTGTCCTCTCCATTCAGTTCGATTACACTCTATTCCATTCCTCTCCATTCCATTGTATTGTATTCCATTCCTCTCCATTCCTTTCCATTCCATTCTTCTCCATTCAAATTCATTCCATTCCTTCCCATTGCATTTCATTCTACTCCATTCTATCCCACGAAATTCCGTTCCATTCCATTCAAATCCATACCATTCCTCTACAATCCACTCATTCCATTCTACTCCATTCCATTCCTTTCCCTTCCCCTAAGTTCCATTTTCAACATTTCATTCCTCTCCATTCCATTCCATTCCATTCCCTTCCATTCCATTCCATTCCCCACATTTCCATTCCATTCCATTCCTCTCCATTCCATTCAATTCCAATCTTCTCCATTCTATTCCACTTCACTCCATTTGAGTCGATACTATTCAATTCCATTCCATTCCATTCCATTCCATTCCTCTCCATTCCATTCTATTCCCCTCCCTTCCATTCCTTTCCTTTCCATTCCATCAGATTCCATACGGCGGCATTCTGTCACACTCCATTCCATTCCATTCCATAAAATTCAAAACCATCCCTGTCCAATCCACTCCATCCATTCCACTCAATTCCATTCCATTTCCTTCCATTCCCCTAAATTTCATTTCTCTATATTCCATTCCACTCCAATCCATTCCATTCCATTCCATTCCATTCCATACCTCTCCATTCCATTACTCTCCATCCCATTCATTTCTGATCCTCTCCATTCCATTCCATTTCACCAATTGATTTGATATAATTCGATTCCATTCCATCCATTCCATTCCTCTCCATTCCATTCCATTCCATTCCTCTCCATTCCATTCTTTTCCTTTCCATTACATCTCTCCAATCAATTCCTGTCCTTTCTATTTCTCTCCATTCCATTCCATTACTTTCTCTCCATTCCATTCCTTTCCATA
>NW_007258105.1:15054-15834 GCF_000164805.1 Carlito syrichta | reverse complement strand
CGACTCCTCCTTTATTTTGTGTTCCATTCGCCTGAAAATTTGTTTCCCATCCTCTTACTTTGAGTCTATGTATGTCCTTTCTAGTCAGATGGGTCTCTTGAAGGCAGTATATTGTTGCCTGGTGATATTTTATCCATTTTGTCATTCTATGTCTTTTCAGTGGTGTGTTTAGTCCATTCACATTCAGACTAATTATTGAAATGTGAGAGTGTGTCCCTATCATGGAGTCTTATTGAGTTGTTGTTCTTCCACTTGGTTTTTTCTTTTTTCTTTTTGTCTTTCTTTTGGTTTTGGGGTTGGTTCATGTATATTTTATTCTTTTCCCTGTATTCTTGTGAAGAACGTTGTTCTTTTTTCCTTTTCTTCTGTGTTTAGTACTTTCTTAAGTGTTTCATGTAGATATGGTTTTGTGGCAGCATAAGTTCTTAGGGATTGGTTATCTGGGAAAGATTTTAATTCTCCTTTGCTGATGAAGCTTAAGCTTAGCTTGGCCGGGTATGTTATTCTTGGTTGAAATTGTTTATCTTTTAGGACTTTGAAGATAGGGCTCCAAGCTCTCCTAGCCTGCAGGGTTTCTGCAGATAAATCTGCTGATATTCTGATTGATCTTCCATGGTAGGTGATCTGGCCTTTTTCTCTTGCTGCCTTTAGGATTTTTTCTTTTGTACCTACTTTATTTAGGCAAATTATTATGTGTCTAAGACTTGGTCTTCTCATTTGTTGTCTTGCGGGGGTTCTCTGAATCTCTTGTGTTTGAATTTTTGCATCACTGATTACATA
>NW_007258105.1:1976-14730 GCF_000164805.1 Carlito syrichta | reverse complement strand
CATTATTGTTTTGATATCTACATTTGCATTTTGAGACCCTTCATTCTGTGGACTTTTCATTGTTTGCATTCCAAAGTCAGTTTTCTCAGTGTCTGCTCTCCCAGGCATCTGGGAGAGACCCATACTCTTCTTTTGGTTTTTCTTCATTTCTGTAGATTTTTCTCCCTCTCCCCCTTTCCCTCCCCCTCTTCAATTCTGTTTTTGAGGGAAGGTGGAGTTACTTTTATTTCTCTTCTGCAATGACCTGTTCTTCCTTATGAGGGTCTTCTGGCTTTGTTCACTTTTACCTCTGCTTTACAGTCTGTTCAGCAGTATGCAGTCTTGGTCCGTTCAGAGAATCTCACCAGTTCACCTATCCCGTCGCCATCTTGCCCCGTCACCCATTTTTTTTTCTATAGAGACAAGTTCTCACTATGTTGCCCAGGTGGTCTTGAACTCTTGGGCTCATCTCCCAAAGAGCTGAGATTATAGGTGCAAGCCACCATGCCTGACCAGATATACTGTTTTCATAGACTGAAAAGTTCAGTGGCATTAAGATGTCAGTTTTCCTTAAATTGATCAGCAGATTACACAAAATGCCAATTTAAAATCCCACCTGGCTTTTTAAAAATAGAATTTGAGAAGCTGACTGTATCATTTATGTGGTAAGGACCTAGCTTAATAAAACCAATCTTGACTAGAACAACAGAGTTGGAAGACTTATACTACTTGACTTCAACATTAACTACAAACCACAATAATGAAGACAGTGCGATACTGGCATAAGGACTGACAAGCAGAGCAATTTAACGGAACAGAAAGTTCAGAACTGGATCTAATAATCTTTACAGCAACTCATTGAGGAATGTAAATCTTTTCAAGAAATGGCTCTGAAACCATTGGATATCCATACGCAAAAACAAAAACAAAACATCTTGACCCTTATCTTACATACACAAAAATTTGAGGCTGAGTGTCTTAACAGTGAAAACTAAAATCATAAAGCTTGTGGAAGGAGACATACGAGAATATCTTTGTGACTTGAGGCTAAACAAAGGTTGCAGAGACAGAATGCAGAACATCAAAATCATGCAGAAAACTCATGATAGACCTCATCAAAAAATTTTAAGTGTGCTAGTTAAAAAAATCATAATGAAAATGAATAGGCAAGTCAAAGCACGTGAGAAAATAATAACCAAACATATCTGATAATGGATTGACATTCAAGATATATAAAGAATTCCCCATAACTTGATGATAAAAGGACAAAGAACTCAATTTTAAAAATGGAGACAACTTAAATAGGCCCTTCAAAAGAAGACATGCATATGGTCAAGAATCTCAGAAAATATATTCACCATCATTTTTCATCAGGAAAATGCAAATTGACATTACAAGATACTGCTACACATCCGTAAGATGGCTAAAAGTATTAATACTGGTAACACTAAATCTTGGAGAAGATGTGGAGCAACTGAAACTCTAATGCCTGTGAAGTGGGAGTATAAAAATAGTTCAACCACTTTGGAAAAAGATCTGGCAATACGTCATAGAGCTAAATACAAATACATTCTATGGCCCTGCAATCTTTCAACTGGTATTTACTGAAGATAAACAAACACATATGTCTACATAAATACTTGTATGAAAATGCTCATAGCAGCTTAATTCATAAAAGCCAAAGCATGAAAAAGTGCAAGTGTCCATCAATAGGAAACTGCAGCACACACATACAAAAGAAAAATGCAGCATATTCATAAAATGGAATATTTATCAGCAATATAAAAGAATAAATCATCATGCATGCAACAATATGGATGAATCTCAAAATATGCTGAGTGGAAGCAGCTTTTCATAAAAGGGCACATAATGTATGATTACACTTACATGATGTAAAACAGGCAAAATTATCCTATGGTGAAAAAACAGTAGCTGTTTCTGGTGGAGAAGGGTGAGGTTAACTGTAAAAGGGCAGGAGGATACTTTGTAGGGGTGATTAAGACACGTCTTGATAGGGGGTTGAGTAACAGTGTATGCATTTGAAAAAACTCAATGAATGGTGTACTTCAGATCTCTGCATTTTAATGGTTTGTAAATCTTACCTAAAAAGGACTATAAACAAATACTGAAATCTAGCCAATGATATGCATACTGAAATATTTGGAAAGAAATATACTGATGTCCACAACTTACTGTGAAATGAATAAAAAATTAAGATGAACTTATGGATGGGTAGGAAGTGAATAAACAGATATTTGATAAACCAAATGTCTTGAAATGTTAATAACAGACTCTAGATGGTAGGACACTATAAAAGTTTTCCAATTTATTTGAGTTGTTGGAAAATATATTAATAAAATATTGAAGAAAAAAGTTGAGAATGGGAAAACAGAAGAGATTGAAAAGCCTAGATGCTAGAAACCAAGAAGCAAAAGTTTTATCAGTTCACAATACTACCTGGGAACCATGGTATTCTGCTAGCCAAAACGTCTGTCAGTTTGGAAGGGTATAACCCTAGAGTGGAGATGGATGAATTCAGTTATCAGCTTGATATTAGTCAATCAAAATCATCAACTAACTCCCTTGCTCTGATATTCATGCTCAATAAGCAGCCTTCTGGTGACTATTGTTTTCCACAGAGCTTTCTGTAGAAAGAAAAGAGGATATACTGGCCAATCAGCAGCCACTTGGCAATTAATTTTTTACTATTAACTAATGGGAGCAATATGGTTTATTATTTTTTTATTTTTTGAGTTGGAGTCTCACTCTGTCACCCACACTGGAGTGTAGTGGCTGCTCCCGGCCACCGCAGCCTCGACCTGCTGGGCTCCGGCGATCCTTCCGCTTCAGCCTTCCAAGTAGCTGGAGTTACAGGCATGCACTACCACGCCCAGCTGATTTTTTGATTTATTGTAGAGATGAGGTCTCGCTGCCCAGGCAGGTCTTGAACCTGTGGGCTCAGGCAATCCACTCACCTCAGCCTCCCAAAGCACGGGATTACAGGCTGAGCCACCGAGCCCGGCTAGTAATATGGTTTATATAATAGATTTATAAGTTTGGTTGGATTGACTTGCATACACTAAACCTAATCAAATCTCAGTTTACAAAAAAATCTGACCTTCTGAACTGGGAAAATTGATTAAAGACTAGTAATTCATCTACAATACACATTTTTAATACCTTAAAACAGAAAGGCTTCTAAGATCATGGTGCATGTTATCTACTATTTTCTCATTATTCATTGTTGAGGCACCACATTAATGCATTTCATGTCCTTTTCACATAGAATTGTCCTCAAACTAGCATTTTTTTCAGGCAGAAAAGATAAGTTTATATGCTTTCTAGAATAAATCCTCATTACAACTCCTAAGCATCTACATAGCAAAGACAAATAGTTCATATTTATAATAAGTTCACACTTCATTACCTGTGTACCCTCATTATAAACATATGGGAAAGAAGTCTGAGATGCTATTTCATGTTGTTGCAAGTTGCTTTATTTACAAGTTGGCTAATTTCTTTGGATTTTTCCTGTAGTTGATCTAAGGAAAAGAAAACAAATGTAATTATCTGCTTCAAGTCTGAAACTTAATGACTTGAACTGAACTTTTAAGAATGCACCATATGCTGTTTGCTAATTTAGTTGCCTTAATTAAAATTCTGATGCTATGACAATATATTTTTTTTAACTGTTTAAATGTTCTCATGGACTAAATGGCACCGCAGCATACCACTTCCTTCAGAGGTCAAATAATATAGGCCTAAGAATTTTTTGTTTTGTTTTGTTTGTTTTGAGTTGAAGTCTCACTCTGTCACCCAAGTTGGAGTGCAGTGGCACATTCATGGCCACCATAGCCTTGACCTACTGGGCTCAGATGATTGATCCTTGTGCCTCAGCCTTCCAAGTAGCAGGAACCACAGGTGCATGCCACCACACCCAGCTAATTTTTTGATTTATTGTAGAGACAAGGGCTCACTGAGTTTCCCAGGCTGTTCTTGAAGCTAAACCCAGCTTAGGCCTATTCATTTTTTAAAAGTTTGTTTTTCTTTCCCTTTTGAAAATGGTTTTAGTGGTTTTGATTTTTGTCACTCTTCACTTAGGTGTTATATGTCCTATTAAGAATTCACAGCATGGTTTATATTTTATTTAATTAATTAATTTTTTTGAGCTAGAGTCTCACTCTGTTGCCCAGACTGGAGTGCAGTGGCTGCTCCTGGCCACTGCAGCCTTGACCTGCTGGGCTTCAGTGATCCTTCTGCCTCAGCCTTCCGAGTGTAAGAGGGAACAAAGAAGGAAATGTAAGGGGAGAACAAAGAAGTGGTTTCGACTTTGGAGCAGGCTTCACTCCCTTCCTGAAAACTGTTTTGAAAATGTTGCAAAGTTAATAACACCCTTATCCACTGCACCTGCATAACTGGCTATATATCTGCTTCTGTAAAATTGCTTACTTTCCCACACTAGCAGAATAATGTGGTAAGAGCCCCAGAACATCCCAAGTTCTATCTTTAGCCCACTAGAATGTAAGTCTAAACTACTTAAGGCAGCCCTGTGTTACAGCTGACCAGCCTTGCTTTGGAATTCGTTATCCAGCAAGTGGCCATGAGCCATGGCTGAATCTGGCTAATAAATCTCTCCTTTGTTACTTATAACTTTGTGTCGGTGTTTGTAATTTGAGCTCTCGGATCCTACTTCATTTGGGGGCTCATCTGGGAGAACCGAGTGCTTAAATTACACCTGTTTTAACTGATGGGCCTTGTGGGGCTGCATCCCTGTGAACTCTCTGGGTTCAATTGGTCCTGTATCTCTGGCAGACTCACAACACCCCTGGAAGCCCTCAGATAGGTAAATCAGGTTCCTGATTTCTGTTTTGAGTGCACTCCTGTAGGGACCCTCAGGAAAGCTGGATGCAGTGCTAATTCCAGGATCTGAGGTCCCAGTGAGATGTCACTGGGATCTCCTGTTTTGCCCTCGAGCAGTCAAGTCTCTTTGTTCAGTCCTTGTCCTTGTCTTTTCATGTTTGGTGTTAGTCGCTATTGTGTCTGTCATAACTGTCGATATCATGGGACAACAATGTTCTCAGCCTGGCACCCCTCTGCAGCTGGTCTTGTGTCACTTCAAGGATTTTCAGAAAGAGGTACAAGACTTGGGTGACCAGGTAAACAAGGGTAAACTAACCACCTTTTGCTCTCTCGAATGGCCCACACTTCCTAATTGCAGCTGGCCATCAGAGGGGACTTTCAATCCCACTGTAGTGGAGAGAGTCCATCAGTTTGTCTGTTGCCATCATTCGGACAAGATCCCGTACATTACAGCCTGGTACGTCCTGGTAATGCAACAACCATCATGGATGAGGAAGGCACAGAGAAATAATAACCTTTCTCACATTTTATCTCTACAGGAAACCCCTAAAGCCAAACCCCCAGTCCTCCAGAGTCCTCCAGAGGATGACGATACTCCCCCACCATACCCTGCACCTGGGAGAAAACAAGGGGCTCAGGAGGCTCTCAGCCTGTCACACACTGGGAGCGGGTCCCCCTATCATCCTATCTATCCCCTGCTTCCCCCTCAATCCTCAGGAAATCAATGGGTCCCCATCAACCAACAAGCCCAGATTTGTCCTCAGAAAAACCAGAGATGCAGATGCCAGCAGTTCTCCCTTTAAGACAGGCCCCAGGGGTTGATATGGGAGAGATGGAAGCCCCGCCTTTTATGGTACATGTCTCTTTCTCCACAAGTGATCTTTACAATTGGGAAAACGAACACCTGCCATTTGCTGAAAGACCCCGAGGTCTTATATCACTCTTAGAAACTATTTTCTATACCTACCAGCCCACATGGGTTGATTGCCAACAGCTTCTCCAAGCTCTCTTCACCACAGAAGAGAGGGAGGGAATCCATCAGGAAGAGAGAAGCTGGTACTGGGATCAGATGGCAGGCCTGTGGAGCAGTCCATGTGGAGCATGTCTTCCCTACTGAGAGACCTAACTGGGACCCCAACACTGATTGTGGTAGGGAGAGTCTCACCACCTATTGCCAGACTCTAATGGGGGGTCTCCGGGCCACTACGAGGTGCCCAACAAATTTATCCAAGGTAAGCGAGGTTATTCAGGGCACACAGGAAACTCCCACTGCTTTTCTGGAGTGGCTCCTGGAGGCCTACCGGACATACACTCTGATAGACCCTGAAGCCCCTGAAAACCAGAGGGTACTAGTCATAGCATTTGTCTCTCAGTCAGCTCCAGACATAAGAAAGAAACTGCAGAAAATTGAGGGCTTTGAAGGCAAAAGCTTGTCAGAATTAACAGAGGTAGCTCAAAAAGTTTTTAACAATAGGGACTCCCAGGAGGATGTGTAGGCTAAGAGAGTGGCCAAAGTGGCTGTAGCAGCCCTGGGGGAAGCCAAACCAAAACAGCCAGCTGGGAAAGGAGGCAGCAGGAATGCAAAAAGAAAGCCGCTGGCAAACGACCAATGTGCCTACTGCAAAAAGTGTGGGCACTATGTAAAGGATTGCCCAAACAAGCCGCCCCAACTGCAGGCTCCCTCCCTGCATCCAGAGGAGTACTCGCCACCACCACCCACTCTGGTACTTCAGCTACAAACAGACTGATGAGGCCAGGGCTCTAGGAACACCCCCCCAGAACCCAGTGTAAAGCTGACTGTTGGGGGTGAGCCTGTCCATTTCTTAGTGGACACAGGGGCTGCAATCTCAGTTCTGCAAAGGGATAACAGCCCCCATCAATAGAAATGGACCCTGGTTCAGGGAGCGACTGGAACCCAGTTGGTTCCCTGGACAACCGAAAGAACGGTAAACCTGGGGAAGGGGGAAGTAACCCATTCATCTCTAGTAATGCCAGACTGCCCGTACCCATTCCTAGGACGGGACCTCTTACACAAGCTCAAGGCCAACATAGGTTTTCAAGAAACCACAGCAGCGGTAAGCCTAATTCAGCCGGAAGTATCAAAAATTCTTATCACTCTCCCCCTAAGTGAGGAGTATGTGCTAACCGAAAAGAAGCTCCCCCTGGACTCGTCAAATGCCTCCCTACTAGTTCAATTACAGACTGAGTTTCCCCAAGTATGGGCTGAATCAAACTCTCCTGGGCTGGCATCCCACCAACCACCGGTCATTGTACAACTTAAAAGTCAGGCAGCACCTACTAGGGTAAAGCAGTACCCTATACCCCAGAAGGCCATCGCAGTTCACATATACCTATGGCAGGCTGGAATCTTAGTGCCTGCATGCAACCTGAGACCTCCTTAGAGAGCTCCAAACCCTGGAGTATCGGGTGTTGGCAAAGAAAGCCCAGCTTTGCATAACAAAAGTCACCTACTTTGGCTACAACCTCCAAGGGAGTAAAAGGTCTCTAACTGACCAGCGCATACGGGCCATTACAGGCATTCCAGCCCCAAGTAAGAAAAGGTAGGTCCGAGAATTCCTGGGAGCAGTGGGATATTGCCGGCTCTGGATCCCAAAATTTGTTGAACTTGCCAAACCTTTATGTGAAATCACAAAGGGACCAGAAGTTAGCTTTCAATGGACTCCAAAGGGCGACAAAGCTTTCCAGGCCCTCAAGAATGCATCAATTTCAGCCCCAGCTTTAGCCATGCTGGACATAGAGAAACCATTCCATCTTTTTGTAGACAACAGGTGTGGCTTCACCCGAGGAGTCCTGACCCAAAAGCTCGGGCCATGGAACAAGCCAGTTGCCTATCTATCAAAAAAAAACTAGACCCAGTGGCCTCGGGTTGGCCAACCTGTTTGCAAGTTGTCACGCCATTGCCATATTAGTAAAAGACTCAGACAAACTAACCATGGGACAAGATTTAACCATTATGGCCACCTATGCTGCAGAGTTCTTGCTCCGTGGGGCCCCTGATAAATGGATGTCTAATGCTTATATAACTCATTATCAAGCACTGTTGCTAGACCAGCCTCGGATCAAGTTCCAGCGCACCCCCAGCTTAAACCCTGTGACCTTGCTGCTGAAAGAGAGCTCCTCGAGGCCCCCACACTGCTGTTATGAGGTAAGGGAGTTTCAGAAACTATGTTGGGATCTCATGGATGTCTGAGACATAATCCTGACCTGACACTCTTCTCAGATGGCAGCAGCTTTGTGCAGGATGGAATAAGGTACACGGGGGCAGCGGTGGTTACTTTGTAAGCAACTGTTTGGGCCGAGCCCCTACCACCAGGGACATCAGCCCAGAAAGCAGAACTGATTGCCCTAATGGAGGCCCTAAAGGCAGGGGCGGGAAAAACAGTTAATATTTACACTGATAGCAGGCATGCATTTGCCACAGTGCACGTGCATGGGAAAATCTACTGGGAAAACTATTAAAAACAAAGAAGAAATCCAGAACCTTCTGGCAGCTATATGGGCCCCAAAGCAAGTCACCATTATCCACTGCCCTGGTCATCAGGAAGGAAACTCAAAGGAGGCAATAGGAAATAGAAAGGTGGACCAAGCAGCCAAGGATGCTGCTTACCACAGGACCACTTGCTTGTTAATGTTCCCCCCCCTACTCGGTGCTGAGCAAGCCACCAAAGTATACAGATGAAGACTTTATGACTGCACAAAAACTGGGCAGAATTAATAACCCCAAGGGATGGCTGCAACTCCAGGACAGTAGAATCTTCCTCCCACAAACTTTGAGGCGGCAACTTCTACACACCAACTTCATGAAAGAACTCATTTGGGAAAAACAAAACTAACTGAACTCGTACGGAAGGAATTCTTCCTTCCCCCCCAGATCAGTTGGTGTAGGATCTTATTCAAGGCTTAAAGCCTGGACAGTATGGGTATAGGTACCTGTTGGTGCTGGTGGACACTTTTTTGGGATGGGTAGAGGCATTTCCCACTAAAGCCAAGACCGCCTCTGTTACTGTCAAGAAACTTTTAAATGACATTATCTCTAGATATGGCCTACGCATATCAGTAGAGTCAGACAATGGACCAGCTTTCATTTCAAAGCTCACAAAAGGTATAGCAAAGGCATTGGGGATAGATTGGAATTTACACTGTGCATATCATCCCCAAAGCTCAGGTCATATAGAAAGAATGAATCGGACACTCAAGGGGATCTTGACTAAATTAACCCTGGAGACCGGCAAGGGGTGGGTAACCCTCCTTCTCTATGCCCTTCTAAGGGCTAGATGTACCCCCTATATTAAAGGCCTAACCCCTTTGGAAATCCTCTTTGGATGGCTTCTGACATTACTCCCAAAAATTGGAATAGAATATGTGGCAGAATTATCTAACCATAATTTGCTTCAGTTGCTTCAGGCACTCCAAAAAGCTCAATGGGCTGTAATAGAAACCGTGCAGGCGGCCCTCCAGAAGCCAGCTCCAGAAATCCCTCACCCATTCCAACCCGTTGATCGAGTTTGGGTGAAATGGCATAAAACCGAGGCTTTTGCCCCCAAGAGGAAAGGCCCTCATGTGGTGATTCTGACAACACCAACTGCCATTAAAGTCAGTGGCGTCCGTCCTTGGATTCATCACTGGCAGGTGAAAGCAGCCGCCGCATGCACCCAGAGACATGGAGAATCATCAAACCGACAGTCGGGAAGGACCCGTTAAAGATAAGACTCTTGTGAGCCCCCAAATCCTAGTCTTACTCCTCATGGGGTTCCCTCTAAGCCAGGTCTATCAGCCCCACTCGTGGTATTACTATGCCCTGGGAAACTACTCCTGGGTCTTAACAGATACCGTCATGGGGACTGTGATCTTCACCTACTACGGGGATAGACAACCAGTTTTTAACTTTGACCTTTGTAAGTTATGGCCTAGTTTGTCCCTGATCCCCAAAGGATGGAGAAGCCACAGTCCACAACTTCTGGGGTGCAGGGTATAGCAACAAAGAAAACAAAAAACAGCTTGCTAAAGTAGGTTTCTATGGTTTCCCAGCTGCTGGCCCTACCCGCTGCCACAAACCCCAACAGTTTTACTGTGCTGCCTGGGGCTGCAAAACTATTGCTCCTTGGAAAGGCAACAAGGACCCATACATATCTCTCAGCAGGAAACTAACTGCCCCCCCCGTAAACAACCTAAAACCTGCAATCCCCTAAAGCTCACAGTTATTCATTGGAATGCCTTTAGTATTCAAAAAGTATGGGAACTAGGTAAAACATGGGGACTTAGAACGTATGCATCAGGATTAGACCCTGGAATGTCATTTAGTATTCAAAGAAAGCCTGTCCCCCATGCACTCAACCCAGTCAGCCCCATCCATAATTTCATTCTCTGGGTACCTGAACCTTCTAACCCCATTGTTGTAACCACTCCTTCCACTGTCCTTTCCATGCAAGAAACCCCTATGCCTTCACCACCTGAAAATCAGTTTCTTCCTATGCTGTCAGCAGTTCACCAGCTTGCTAATGCCACTCGTCCCGACTTAGCGAAAGACTGCTGGCTAGGCCTGGATCCCTGTCCCCCATATTACATGGGATTTGGGGCTGTCTCCCCTATAGAAGACATGGAGAAAAATATACAAATCCTCAATATAACTGAGGTTCAATCTCGGGGACTATGTCCCTGGAGTACACACCCGACTTTAACTCTGGGAGATCTTCAAGGAAAGGGAATTTGTCTCCATTCACCACAGTTCCTATTAAACAGTTCTCCCCTCCAGGCATCCTACAATGCCACCACCTGAGTTAATACTGAGAATCTGCCAAGGACCGTGAGCCCTCAGTTAGCTATAGCTTCCCCCACCACTTGGTTCATCTGTACCCGGGGTATTACCCCATGTGTCACTCTGCAACACCTATGAACCACCTCAGAGCTCTGTATTGTGGTGCACTCATTTTGCCCCAAGTATACATATATGAGGGAACAGAGAGACGGGAACATCTCCAGCTCCCAGGCTTTGCATGGGCAAAACACGCAATTCCCATATTAGTGCCTCTCCTTGTAAGTCTAGAGTTTGTGGGGACTGCCGCCTTGGGTACAGCTTCATTGGTTGTGGGGGGCCAGAATCTCAAATAACTTAGCATGCAAGTCAATGCAGATTTAAGTTTGTTAGAATCAAGTATATCTCAGTTGGGAGAACAAGTAAACTCCCTAGCTGACGTCGTGCTTCAGAAGAGGCCTGAATCTCCTCTTCATGAAACAAGGGGGTTTGTGCATGGCCTTAGGAGAAGCCTGTTGTTCCTATGCCAACAAATCAGGGATAATATGAGAAACTCACTCAAGTAAGGGAAAACATCAAACAGCAAGAGTTACAAAATCAAGCCTTGGAAAACTGGTATCAATCTCTCTTCTCCTGGTCCCCCTGGCTTACCACCCTAATTTTGGCAGTAGCTGGGCCCCTCCTCCTTCTCTTAATAGGTATTACTGTAGGGTCCTGCATTATCAAGCACCTCCTTACCTACATAAGAAATAGCATCATGTCTTTAAAGACGATGGTACTCAGGTCCCACTACACCCCCTTGTCTGAGGAGTCAATGATTTGACTCCTGGTACAACTGAAAGGGGGGAATGTAAGAGGGAACAAAGAAGGGAATGTAAGGGGAGAACAAAGAAGTGTCTGACCTTGGAGCAGGCTTCACAGACTTCACTCCCTTCCTGAAAACTGTTTTGAAAATGTTGCAAAATTAATAACACCCTTATCCACTGCACCTGCATAACTGACTATATATCTGCTTCTACAAAATTCCTTGCTTTCCCACACTAGCAGAATAATGTGATAAGAGCCCCAGAACATCCCAAGTTCTATCTTTAGCCCACTAGAATGTAAGTCTAAACTAATTAAGGCAGCCCTGTGTTGCAGCTGGCCGCCCTTGCTTTGGAATTCATTATCCAGCAAGTGGCCACCGGCTATGGCCGAATCTGGCTAATAAACCTCTCCTTTGTTACTTATAACTTTGTGTTGGTGTCTGTAATTTAAACTCTCGGATCCTACTTCATGAGTAGCTGGAACTACAGGCATGCACTACCACACCAGGCTAATTTTTTAATTTTGTAGAGATGAGGTCTCACCAAGTTGCCCAGGTTGGTCTCAAACCTGCAGACTCAGGCAATCCACTCACCTCAGCCTCCCAAAGTGTGGGATTACAGGCTGAGCCACTGAGCCCAGCTCATAGCATGGTTTTTAAACATGAACATGGTTTAGCTAAGAGGATAGCATGCTCATGTAACACCCAGTAAAGCTCTTTGACAGAAATTTTCAATTTAATTGCTTCTAAAATCTTTCGTTTGCCAGACACAGTGGCTCACGTCTGTAATCCCCGTATTTTGGGAGCTGCAATGGAGAGGACTATCTGAGCTCATGGGTTCAAGAATAGCCTGAGCAACTTGGCAAGACCTTGTCTCTACAATAAATCAAAAAAATTACCTGAGCATAGTGGCACATGCCTGTGGTTCCAGCTACTTGGAAGGATAAGGTGGAAGGATCACTTGATCCCAGTGGGCTGAGGTTGCAGTGGTGGTGATCATGCCACTGAACTCCAGCCTGGGCAACAGAGTGAGATTCTGACTAAAAAAAATAAAATAAAGAAAATTAAAGAAAATCTTTCTTTTAGCTATATACCAATCTATTAGTAGCAGTTATCACTTGGGGAAGAGGACTGGTGAGATGGCATATTGATATTGAAGAAGTTTCACTTCTCAATTTACAAACTTCTAAAATGGCTGATTTTTTAATCTTTTTTATTGACTTTTAGATGTTTTCCTATTTTTTATTTTTTTTTAATTTTTAAAATTTTTTCCCCATAATCAATATTTTTTATTATGGTTTTGTGGGGTACAGTTAAGGGTTAGGTGTACAATTACG
>NW_007258105.1:0-497 GCF_000164805.1 Carlito syrichta | reverse complement strand
ATTCCTGTTTCTGTACCAATACCAAGCTGTTTTGATGATTGTAGCTTTATAGTAAAGTTTGAAGTCTGGTAATGTGATACCACCTGTTTGTTTTTTTTTTTTGCTGAGGATTGTTCTGGCTATTCTTGGACGTTTGTGTTTCCATATGAATGCCTGTGTTGTTTTTTCTAGGTCTGAGAAGAATGTTGCGGGTAATTTGATGGGTATTTCATTGAATTTGTAGATTGCCTTAGGCAAGATGGACATCTTCACAATGTTGATTCTTCCAATCCATGAGCATGGGATATTTTTCCACTTCTTTGTGTCATCTTTGATTTCTTTGAGCAGTGTTTTGTCATTTTCATTGTAAAGGTCTTTCACATCTCTGGTTAGGAAGATGCCAAGGTATTTCATTTTTTTTGTGGCTATTGTGAATGGAATTGTGTTTTTTATTTGGTTTTCTGTTTATTATTGGTGTAGAGAAATGCAATTGTCTTTTGTACATTTATTTTGTATCC
>NW_007258104.1:571300-573067 GCF_000164805.1 Carlito syrichta | reverse complement strand
AGACCTTAATAAACCAATAACAATCAAGGACATCGACTATGTAATAAGAAAACTTCCTACAAAAAAAAAGACCTGGTCCAGATGGCTTTCCAGCAGAATTCTACAAGACATTTAAGGAGGAGCTGATACCAATCCTACTGAAGGTATTCCAGGTGATTGAAAGAGATGGAACGTTCCCCAAATCATTTTACGAAGCTAACATCACGTTGATACCCAAGCCAGGTAAAGATCCAGCAAAGAAAGAGAACTACAGGCCAATATCTTTGATGAACACAGATGGTAAAATTCTCAACAAGATCCTAGCAAACCGAATTCAGCAATACATCTCAAAAATCATCCATCATGACCAAGTAGGCTTCATTCCTGGGATGCAAGGCTGGTTCAACATTCGTAAAACCATAAATGTTATTAAATACATCAACAGATGTCAAAACAAAAACCACATGATTATATCATTAGATGCAGAAAAAGCTTTTGATAAAATCCAGCACCGCTTCTTGATAAAAATGCTTGAACATCTAGGCATAAGGGGAACATAACTCAAAATAGTAAAAGCCATCTACGAGAAACCGACAGAGAGCATACTCCTAAATGGACAAAAATTAGAACCATTTCCCCTGAAAACTGGAAGAAGACAAGGATGCCCACTCTCACCCCTCCTGTTCAACATAGTATTGGAAGTCCTGGCTCGAGCAATCAGAGAAGACAAGGCAATCAGGGGTATCCAAATAGGAAAAGAGGAAGTCAAGTTATCTCTCTCTGCAGATGATATGATTGTGTACCTTGAAAACCCAAGAGGATCTGTCAAAAACCTCCTTACACTGATAAAGGCCTTTGGCAAAGTCTCAGGATACAAAATAAATGTACAAAAGACAATCGCATTTCTCTACACCAATAATAAACAAACAGAAACCCAAATAAAAACCACAATTCCATTCACAATAGCCACAAAAAAAATGAAATACCTTGTCATCTTCCTAACCAGAGACGTGAAAGACCTTTACAATGAAAATTACAAAACACTGCTCAAAGAAATCAAAGATGACACAAACAAGTGGAAAAATATCCCATGCTCATGGATTCGAAGAATCAACATGGTGAAGATGTCCATCTTACCTAAGGCAATCTACAAATTCAATGCAATACCCATCAAATTACCAGAATATTCTTCTCAGACCTAGAAAAAACAACACAGGAATTCATATGGAAACACAAACGTCCAAGAATAGCCAGAACAATCCTCAGCAAAAAAAACAAAGCAGGTGGTATCACATTACCAGACTTCAAACTTTACTATAAAGCTACAATCATCAAAATAGCTTGGTATTGGTATAGGAACAGGCATATAGATCAATGGAATAGAATTGAGATTCCAGAAGCAAAACCTCAATTTCTCAACCAACTCATCTTCGACAAGGCCTCCCCCACCTACCACTGGGGAGAGGAGAACCTATTCAGTAAATGGTGCTGGGAAAACTGGCTGACCACATGCAGAAGATTGAAACAGGACCCCTTTCTATCCCCATGCACAAAGGTTAACTCCAAATGGATCAGAGACCTAAATGTAAAACCTCAGACCATAAGAACCTTAGAAAATGAAGGAAATACCCTCATGGAAATTGGAACTGGCCTCCAATTCCTGAACAAAACCCGAAACCCACAGATCATAAGAGAGACGATAGACAAGTGGGACCTTATTAAACTGAAAAGCTTCTGCAAGGCCAAAGAAACCATCAAGAGAGCAGGGAGACAGCCTACAGACTGGGA
>NW_007258104.1:555302-570641 GCF_000164805.1 Carlito syrichta | reverse complement strand
TTGAACATCCAATGTAATACTATAAGAAAATGACTGACAGTACTGGGAAACTATGGGGGTGGGGAGGGAGATGGGATTAACAGTAGCAAATATCTGTCTCAAAACGGGGAAACACCCCATATCAACAGGGTGCCTGAATGAAACATACTTATACACCTAACCCTTAACTGTACCCCACAAAACCATAATAAAAAATATTGATTATGAATTTTAAAAAAGGCTTAGAAATTTCCAAACTAAAAAACTGTGTAGTGAAGGAGGTGTTTCTAGAACTCCTTAAAGCAGTGGCTCTCAAACTGTTTTGATATGATATACAGTAAGCAATTTGTGTACACCTGGGAAAAAATGTTCAGGCAGCAATACTTCTTCTAGCCCCACATGTCCTACTACATGCAAGACATTTTTAATATTATTCTTCTGTTCTATTCTATACTATTCTTTCCTTTTTAAACTCACCATCCATCAATGTGCTGTCACTAGCTTGAAAACACTGCTTTACATCTTAACTGTATCTCTTTGTTCTTTTAACCCATTTTTCCATGTTACTATAAAACCTAAAACAATGTCATGTATATTAGAGATTAAATAAATGTGAGAGGAGAGGCAGGATTCTAACAAACTTTCATTAAGCCTAAAACTAAATGACTAGATATACAGGCACAAGTGTGTTAAAGATATGCCTCATTTAGGTTTGACTAAAACTGGCAATTAAGCCCACTCCACTGTTAGAGTTGTCAACAGCATTGCTCACAAATAATCGGGCATCAGGAGATTACTAAATGACAATGTGCTAGTGTAATTCATATGAAAGATTGTGTGACCTAAATTTAACCTCAAAGTATTGTATCCATCCATACTCTCAGCAACAATGGGGTTAGGGCTGTTATACCGTGAAACTGTCTTGTGTATGAAAATGATTTATTCTCTCTCTTCATCCAGTTTATTCACTGTTCCGCAAGAAGAGAGAGGACATGAAATTAAGATTCCTGGGATTTGTGTGTTCAATCCACCTCTGACATACACTGGAGCCTTTACATATAAGTTGGATACAGTTCTTACTGGACACTACCAGGTCTCTGGACGTAAAAGTAAGACTGGGAGATACTAAATTGTACCACATTCTAACTAAAGTATTACTGAAGCTCTGTCCTTACTAGCATGCCTAAAAGTTTTTATCATCCCTCAGGTTGATATAAACTTATCTATAAAGTAAGGTGAACAATATCTTCTGGAATTTGTTCATTTATTTAACATTCATTGTTTGGGCATCAAAAACTAGACTAAGAAACATGGATCCAGCTGGAGGCTGTTATTTTAAACAAATTAATGTAAAAAAAAAAAAAAAACCTGAATACCGTGCGCTTTCATTTATAAGTGGGAGCTTAACACTGGGTATACACGGGTATAAGGATGGGAACAAAAAACACTGGGGACTCCTAAAGATGGGGAGGAAAGTAGGGGACAGGTGTTGAAAAACTACCTGTTGGGTACCATACTCATTATTTGGGTGATGGGTTCAACAGAAGCCCAAACCACACCATCACACAAAATACCCATGTAACAAACCTGCACGTGTTCTTCGTGAATCTAAAATTTAAAAAACAATTAAAAATATTAAATAGATTTTTTTTAACTGGGTTAAGCACTGTGGATTCGGCTGATTATAGCTGTCCATGACAATTTTACAGGCTAGCAGAGAAGACAGGTATGATTGAAGGACATTCCAAAGCAATGAAACAGGATGAAAAGCCCAGTTCCAGCAGCAATATCTGGGCCTTGAGCATGCATTTTATTTGCTGCTGATACAGTTTCAGGTATTCTGCCAATTTTGGGTGTCACGATTTACTTCCTGACATGATCTCGTTCTCATAATAGGTTCCTTTGTGTTTGAGTCCTCTTTGGGTTCTCATTTTCAGGTCCCTATCTCTTGGCTCTTCACGTCTACTGTCACTAGATGTACCATTCCTCATCCCCAGCTCAGTTTAATTCCATCTACTTAATGCAGTGCTCAATCATCTGGTCAATATTGACCTATATAATGAGTGGATGTGTAGAACTGAGGAATGAATCCAATGCTTTAGAAACAGAGGAATGAATAGTTAACTCTGCCTAGGAAAGTAAAAGAGTAACCATTAAAGCTAGAAAGAAGAGGAAGAGCATTCTAGCCAGAGAGGAGAGCAAGCGAAAAGCACGGATGTGAACATGTGTCTCCTTCAGGGACCTATCAGAAGACACAACTGATGTGACAACTACTAGAAGGTTCTACCCAACGAGGTTGATTACCTCTCCTCACTCAAGACAAACATTCACCTGAGGATTTTACCAGACTCTACAATGGAAAGAGTAGAGTTATATAAGAATGGGGGGCAAAAGTGTAGAAGACGGCAGAAAGAAGTTTCATATAATATCCAAACAGTGTGACTACAACCTTTGTGGTTCTATGTACCTCTCAGAAGCTGAAAAGTTATTTAGCACTTAAAAGTATTCACAGATACATGTGTCTTGCTGAAAGACTGCAGATGTCTTTCAGATGTCATTTAATTGCACCTGAGTGTTAACTTGGAGGTTTACAATAGTTTTTTGGTTTTGTTTTTATTTTTGCCTACCAGTTATGGTAATATTCAATAATCTGCTTGTTCTTGGCAGAAGTTTAGGGGTTTTTTTAATCAAACACATAATAAATTGTTATTCTCCTAGATCTACATGAGACACGTGCATAGTCAAAGTCCACAGAAATCTCTTTTTAAAGTTCTGCCCTTTGTTTTTTCTTTCCTTGGTTGCAATAAAAAGACCCCAAATAGTCATTATAATTTTTCTAGGCTGTTCAGAACATTTTGGTCCAAGATACCTCACATAGTTTATGCATATTAAATAAAAATTTGGGACCAGGTTTTTCCATCTAAAATTCACTGAGGCCTTTTATTCATACCTGATACCAATTACCCCTTATTCCAAAGTACTGAGCTTACCCAGTTAAAGAAGAGGAAAACAGAATTTCAAAGCTAATTGAGAAGGTGGAAAGAGGGGATTGAAAAATAGTTTGGTTTTTTTGGTCCAAGCCAGAAATTCTCAGATTCTCTTTTGTGCTTTTGTCAATCTCTTTAGTAGAAACAAGTGATTGTTTATATCCTTCAAATTAGACACCTCAACTAGGAAATCAAAAGGTATTTATGTGCTTTAATAAAGCATCACTGTTACGATTATTATTCCATATTATTCAATTTGAAGACATTGCCGAATATGTTAAATTTGTTTCTTACAAAGCATTTTTAATTCCTGAATAATTGATGTATTGATAAAAGTGGCATAAACAAAAGAGTAGTATAAAATACATTCTGTATTGAACTTAGAGCACAATGTATTTATAACAATTGAACAATGTATATGAAGTACAGTCAGACCACAGCTTTAATTTCAATAAATACCACGATATCTGGGTGTAAACAAGAATCGTACCAGCTGATGAAGTAAAATGACAGGCCAACCTGAGAAGGCCTCTACAGAAAAGTCAGATACAGAAAAAAAGACTAATAATTTCGAATTTGCCTTAATTCTTTTGCATACCATCAACTCTTTATAGCATCAATAGAACCATTAAACAAGGACAGTTTATTAGGCTGGGTCACACAATTCAAATTAAAATGTATTTCCTTTATGTATCACAAGTCATTACATTTGTAAAGGAACTTAATGTCAGATGAAAATAAACTTTTAATAAGGTTCAGAATTATAACAAAAATAAAAATATGTCAAATACCCTGCAAATAATTAAAAAACTAAAATACATTCTGTATTAGTAAAGAATAGTGCTAGTTTCTGTAGCAAACTCCCAAATGTTCACGTCTTAACCCTATGGATTTTTCTTGCTAATGTGAATTAAATATGGATATTTCTGATCAACAACAGATTTCTTCCATGCATGGCTCCTTCTGTCGTTTGGCTCTGCCATTCCGTAAGCCTCGACATCTCCATCTAAAGCGTTTGGGAAAGAGTATGGAGATTTGTGTTGGCCTCGTTATGGCATAAATCACTCTGCTCTCATTGTCTTGGCAAGAACCATGCCTAGTTACAAAGGATGCTGGAAAGTGAATTTCCTGTCTCCACATCCATTTCCAGAAACTGCTCTGTACTATCAAAGGCAGTAAATGAAAGTTAGTTGATTACTATTCCTCACTACCACATAGTATATGTTGTCAATTAAATACTACAACTAAAATGTTAAATGATATCACATCATGAATAAAAGCATGTAACAGCAAGCTACAAAATATTTTCCACTGATATAAGTATAGGCCTTAACCACTGCTGAATGCTTATGTAAGCTATAGAACTTGCCAATTTAGAATTCATTTTCTTCTCTCATTTCTTTTAATTTGTTTTTTTTTTAAGAATATTGACATCAAAAAGTGTTACTTTTCTTGCTAAAATCCCCAAGTAAGATATATTTGATGATATGGAACATTTTAAATATCACATTGATAAAACTGGGAAATACATTGGTGATCATTTAATGCAAATCCTCATGTTCTGAATAGAGGAAAGTTACACAGTGATAGGAGATGAATCATACAAACCAAATCTGATTTTTATCATGTCCTGTATCTAAAATCAATAATTGCTAAATAAAAATAATAATTTTATCATTCTTATCTTGAAGTCAATAATTAGTATGACTGTAATAGATGTGCCCTTATATATTTTGCTGTAAACAAATATTATTACATCTGTACTACAGGCAATGCCAAAATTAGCCAGTAGTAGCAACATCGACCACAATCAATTAATATCCATCTCTGTCAGTAAGACAAGGTATACATACCATCTTACTCTGTATCCATAAAATAAGAGACTTTGAGTTGATAATATCTAATTCCTACTGCAAAAGATGTACTGTGGTAAAACAAAATAAAAATTAAAATAAAATAATAAAAAGTCCTTAAAGTCTCTGTCCAGTTCTGTGATTCTAGGGTCTTTAGAAGTTAATGGATTAATGTTTAGCTAATTAGCATCCATGTCATTTACTTTGCTAGTGTTAACATCATTCAATTGTGGTCTAGAATGAACCCATGTTCATATAATCTTGTTCCTTAGTACACTCTTTTGCATAATTTAAGATGCAAAGTCAATATTGCAAATTTAGCTATTTATAGAACGTGCATAGCTGTATTAACTATAAAACAGAGTGGATTTCATTCAAGATGTAAAGACATAAATTAGTATGACTGTGCAATGATACATAAGCATGGTATTTCATTGGAGACAAAGATTATCTTCTTCCAATGTTGCTTAGTGATTTTTCATGAAGCTATATTAAATTTTTGTAGTGAAACCTAAAACCAAATGAAATCTTCTTGATGTGGGGTTTATTTCTAGAGGTTTGGGTTTTCTCTATAAACTCCAAATCCATGTGTGGTTCATAGAAAATGTTGGTAAGACTCAATCAATTTTTGGAAAACCTGGATAGAATTTCAAGCAATTAGAAACAAGAGAATGAATGTGTTTTGTTTACTTTAAACCAAGCTCTGTGGGTTTTGAATTTAGAATTGAACAATTGGGGTTTAAGTTCCACTCACAGGGAAAACATGACTTCCTAGTGGAAAGAAAAGACCTGAAGAAAACAATTTTTGCTTTGGAAAAATATAAAAATTGTTCATGCGTGGGCTCTGGAACCAAAACACAATGGTTGAAAAGAGGTTGCCTGAGAAGAATTAAAGAAATTGTGTAATACAGTTTGTTACTGTCAGTTGCTGGTCCCCCAGTTGAAGTGAATTCCAGAACCTATAAGAGGTGTCAACACATACAATTTTCTTGGAGAACAAAATGTTAAGTTATATATTAATGGATTAAGTTCAACAAATTGTTTTTAAAACAAACAACAAAGTTTTGTAAAAGCAAACTGGTGTCAGTGCATTGTCTGAATTCAGCCGATCATATTCCAAATAAGATGTGCCTGTGAGGTAAATAATAAAATAATAAGTCTCATCATTTCAGAGGCAGGAAATCTGAAACTTGGTGTTAAGGGTTGAATTCATGTGTGTTATGTGACAATGTGAGTCTTACCACCTTATAGCTCAGACACCTATGGAAACCAAGACATGGGTTGATTCCAGGGTTGAAAAAAAATCTGTCATGTTTGTAAATGTATGCTTTTCCTTTTTGGCATTCCATAGATTTTTAACTAGAAGACTTCATGGAAGAAGTGAATCTGTAAAAAGTGGAGCTAAAAAACAAAACTGGTAACTGGCAAATTAAAAGAAAACAATAACCTTTTCCAATCATATGGAAGGAGTGTGAAAAAGGATCATGAATATTGAAGAATATGGTTAAAGGGGTGATTAAGCCCTAGACTAGAGGAAGATGAAGAAAAATACTTGAAAATGAGAAGATTTCTATCATGGCTTACTTATATGCAGAGTTGGATTCTCTTTTGCCAAAAGAAACACATACATACACACACACACACACACACACACACACACACACACACGCACACATGCACACACACACATTTTTAAATTAAAGATGGAAATATTTTTAGAAATTCAGAAAACAGATTATTAAATCTAAAATTTGTGAAATCAGTTCTATTACTCCACATACAGTCAGATTCTTCACTCCCAAGATGAAAAATAAGATTTCTGAAGATGATTTTTAAACTAACCTGGGCTGCGACTTTAGTGGGATGCATTTGGAACAAGTCCAGGTCAATTTAAAGCCAATGCAGTCTGGTTTTCAAATAAACCTAGATTCAGTTAAAGGTTGGGGTAAAAGCCATCAGAAACCTGCAAACAGGTGAAATTTAGCAAAGCAAGCTAATTTGAATTGATTTTTAAGATTTCCCCCAATCCAATATTGGAAGGACCAACCAAGGTACTGAAAGGTTGCTTTGGATTTGAATTTGTTTAGATAAGTTTGTATGCAAGCACCCAAGGAAACAAAATGTCATGTTTTATGAAACTCTGGTTTACCTGAATGCTATATCCTGAAAAACACAAAAAAACTCAGGTCTATAAAAAGAGTTGGAAAGTTTTACAAACATTTTGTAAGCTGATTGATTGGTAAGCAGATTGAGGTGGAAGTTTGTTTTGTTTGTTTTAGTTTGAATTTTATGTAAATGCCATGAATTCTAAATGTTTGATTCAACAGTTAGGAATGAAAAACTTAGAACTCCTGAAAAGAAGAGATTACAAATAGAGTGTAATTGAAATAAAAGGTAGACAAAATGAATAACCCCAAAATCCTCCACCTGAATAATTCAAAAATCCAAGCAGATTCATACTCAGGGGGAAAAAAAAAGTTAAACTCTAAAAGATGAACTTTGTTACAATTTAATCTAGAATATAGATGAGAACAAAAGCTCCAGCCTGCCATTTGTTCATTGTTAAATTTTCTCTAAACAGATTATTAAAAGGTCCCAAACATTTACTTAGTTTAGTCATCTGAACCCAGCACTTACAAGGAGAATTTTGAAGTAGTATTCACCAATGGTAAAAACCAAGAAATTCAAGGATTAATTCAAAGCATGTTACTGAATATTTTTTTGTTTTTAGGTAAAATCATTAAACTACGATTAAACTAGTAAATTTAATAAAGATCATGGATAGCATTTTCTATATTTTGTAATACCCAAGATATCTAATAATGGGTTAACTAGAGAATAGGCCCTATAATGACTTAAAGCTTTTAACTATTTAGAATATGCCAAATTCTACCCACTGAAAAGATCTAGAAAAAAAAAAATCAAACCAGTAACAAGGAAATTTCACATCAATTTTCCAATAACAGAAATCATGGCTCTTTGGAAAAATAGCTGATTCCAAGTCTAAGGCAAAAAATGTAAAACATGAACTTGAAGTACCTATCGTACCAGAAATCAAAGAAGCTATCAAATCATGTAATAAGCACAGGGAGATAACAGGAGCCAATTTGAATAGGCCTACAGTGGCCAAAGAGGAAAATTTGAACATCAGTAAAACAATAAAGGCAATAGATTAAAGCACATGAAATATGACTAAATCATGCTCACTTCGACAGCACAGATACTAAAATTGGAATGATACAGAGAAGATTAGCATGGCCCCTGTGCAAGGATGACACACAAATTTGTGAAACTTTCCATATTTTTTAACATAGATGCAAAAATCCTCAACAAGATTCTAGTAAATTGGATCCAAAAACACATTTCAAAAATCATCCACCATGACCAAGTAGGCTTCATCCCCAGGATGCAGGGCTGATTCAACATTCACAAGACCATAAACATCATTAAATACATCAACAGGTGTAAAAACAAGAACCACATGATTATCTCATTAGATGCAGAAAAAACTTTGGATAAAATCCAGCATCCCTTCTTGATAAAAACCCTCAAACACCTAGGTATAGAAGGAACATACCTCAAAATAGTAAGCGCCATTTACAATAAACCCGCAGCTAACATATTGCTAAATGGACAGAAACTGGAAACATTTCCCCTAAAAATTGGAACAATTCAAGGTTGCCCACTCTCACCCCTCTTGTTCAACATTGTGTTGAAGTCCTACTCGAGCAATTAGACAAAAGAAGGAAATCCAGGTTATCCAAATAGGAAAAGAGGAAATCAAGTTATCCCTCTTTGCTGATGATATGATCCTATACCTTGAAAATCCAAGAGAATCTGTCAAAAACCTGCTTGTACCAATAAAGGACTTTGGTAAAGTCTCAGGGTACAAAATAAATGTACAAAAGACAGTTGCATTCCTATACACCAACAACAAGCAGAGACCCAAATTCAGAGCACAATCCCATTCATAATAGCCACACACAAAAAATGGAATACTGGCTGGGCTCAGTGGCTCAGCCTGTAATCCCACACTTTGGGAGGCCGAGGTGAGTGGATTGCCTGAGCCTACAGGTTTGAGACACACCTGGGCAACTTGGCAAGACCTCATCTCTACAATAAACCAAAAAATTAGCCGGGCGTGGTAGCATGCACCTGTAGTTCCAGCTACTTGGAAGGCTGAGCGGAAGGATCGCCAGAGCCCAGCAGGTCGAGGCTGCAGTGGCCGGGAGCGTACCACTGCACTCCAGTCTGGGTAACAGAGTGAGACTTCAACTCAAAAAAACCGAAATACCTCGGCTTCTTCCTAAATAGAGAAGTGGAAGACTTTTACAGTGAGAACTAAAACAAATACAAAACCCTGCTCAAAGAAATCCAAGAAGACACAAACAAATGGAAAAATATTCCATGCTCATGGATAGGAAGAATCAACATTGTTAAAATGTTTATCCTACCAAAGGCAATCTACAGATTCAACACAATACCCATTAAGTTACCAACATCATTCTTCTCAGACCTGGAAATGACAATACAGAAATTCATATGAAATATATACGACCACCAATAGCCAAAACAATCCTTAGCAAAAGAAACAAAGCAGGAGGTGTCACACTTCCAGACTTCAAACTTTACTATAAGGCTACAGTAATCAAAACAGCCTGGTATTGGTATAAGAACAGGCACATAGACCAATGGAACAGGATAGAGATTCTGGAAGCAAAGTCTTAATTTCTCAACCAACTTATCTTTGACAAATACCCCAACAACAACCACTGGGAAGAGGAGAACCTATTCAGTAAATGGTGCTGGAAAAACTGGCTGGTCACATGCAGAAGACTAAAATAGGACCCCTACCTATCACCATACACAAAAATTAACTCTAAGTGGATCAAAGACCTAAAGGTAAAACCTCAAACTATAAGAATCTTAGAAAACGCAGGAGGCACCCTTATGGAAATTGGTACTGGCAACCAATTCCTATTCAGAACCCTAAATGCCCATACCTTAAGAAATAAGATAGACAAATGGACCCTCATCAAACTAATGAACTTCTGCAAAGCAAAAGAAACCATCAAGAGAGGAGAAAGCCCACAGAATGGGAAAAAAATTTTGACACTAAATAGACTGTGAAGAATGCATTGCTAGTCCTGGAGGAACAATAAAAAAATTTTTTAAAAAGCACTAAGAAACCAACAGAAGAAATATAAATAAAATACCTATGAAAAAAGTGACAGACCCAAGAAACAGAAGGAACAAATGGAACACAAACAGCAAGGTGGTAGACTTAAACCCACCAAAGCAATAGTAACAGTATACGAGGAGAGACCCCCCCTCCCCCAATTTAAGATTTTCTCCTATATTTTCTTCCAGAAGTTTTAAAGTTTTAGATTTTATGTTTAGGTCTATGGTCTATTTAGAGTCAGTTTTTGTATATTCATGAGGTTTGACTCAAAGTTCATTTTTTGCTCATGGATATATCCAGTTATTCCATAGCACTGGTTGAAATACTGCATTTTGGGCAACCCCCAGGGTCCCCTCTCACCATGGGAGCTTTTCTGTCTTCTCAATAAATCCTGCTTTCTCAAAAAAAAAAAGAAAGAAAGAAAGAAAGAAATACTGCATTTTTCCTGTGAATACTTTCACATCTTTGTCAAAAATCAACTGACCACATATTACTTGAAGAGAAAATGTAACTGTTGCATTTCAGGATATATGATGCATTTGCTGAGGAGAGCAATGAAAAATATGTATTGTTAATTGGCAATTGTTTCAAATAATGACATCAAATGTAATTGATATAAACTGATGAAAGTATAAGCAAAGGAATACATCAAGATTGAAGACAAACAGCTACAATGCTTAGAATAGAAAATCATGGTGCATAGTTTATCTTGATTATATAAAAGTATACATCTGGGTCTTATTTTAACTGCAATATTGCCAATGCCATTGACTTAAACTTGAAGATGCTTAAAGAAAAATAATTTTTATCTTCATATATATATTTATTTTTGAGCTAGCATCTTACTCTTTCACCCAGGTTGAGAGGCATAATCATGATGACCACGGCTCAAGGCAGCCTTGACCTCCTGGACTCAGGCAATCCTTCCACTTCAGCATCCCGAGTAGCGGGACTACAGGCACATGAGGTTTCACTATGTTACCCAGGCTGGGCTCAAATTCCTAAGCTCGAGCAATCGGCCCATCTTGGCCTGCCAAAGTACTGAGATTACAGGCATGAGCCACCATGCCTGCAATTTTATCTTTAAAACTGTGACCCAATATCTTTAAACTTATATGCTTAGACAAAAAAGAAAAAAGAAAAAAAAGAATGATTATTTTGTTTTAAAAAGAATTCTAGAACTGCTTTAAGTCAAACTCTAAAAATAAACTTATTTTGTATTTATAAAGGAATTTTAAAGTGGAGAAATATACTGAACATGCCCCTTTCATAAAAAACACTTTGGGGTGATCTATGTCTTTAACTGTGCAAATATAAAAATTTGAAATCATTTTAGGCAGATTTCGCAGCACAGGGTTATCAAGGATTCAGGAGACCTAAGTTCTAGAGTCATTTCTTCCATCTAATATGAGAGCCTGTGTTAGAGGGCAAGCTAATTTTCTTATTGTATCAGGTTACACATCTGCACACACATTCCTTATGTATCTAATCCTGACTGTACCCACATCTTTATAACAAGGTAAAAAAATTAATTAATTAATTAATTGATGCTGTTTATAAAAGAAATTTATAAACTGGAATTCATTCTGTTTTTTAAAAGATACTGTTATTGGAATAAAAAGATAAGCCACAAATTGGGAACATATTTGGAATTCCCACATTTGCTAATTGCATTTGGTAACTGGACTGCTATTCTAAATATATTAAACTTATAAATGAGAAAAGAAATAACCCAATAAAGATAGGTAAAAGTTTTGAAATGACATTTCATCAAAGAAGATATATGGATGACAAATGAACACATGAAAAGATACTCAAGATCACTAGTCTTTAGGGAAATGTAAATTAAATTCACACTGAGATACCACTACACACTTATCAGAATGTCTAAAATTAAAATGACTAATCATGCAAGTGGTGGTAAAGATATGAAACAACTGAGAATCTCATGTTGCTGATGGAAACGTAATGTTAAAAACAGTTTGGTGGTTTCCTAAAACATATGATAGGTGTACATCTACCATATGAGCCCAACCATTTCATTCCTTGTTAATTAACTAGGAGAAATGAAAGTATATTCCATGAAACGATTTATACCTGAATGTTCATAGCAGCTTTATTTGTAATAGCTTGGAAATAACTCAAATGCTCATCAATAAGTGAATGGAAAAGTAAATTGTGGTATGTGAATAAAATGACTTACTGCTATTCAGCAATGAAGAGGCGTGAACTCTTGATACATGCAACAACATAGATAAACATAAACATATATGCAAGTGAAAGAAGCCAAATCAAAAGCTTATTTACTTTGTAATTTCATTCATATAAAATTTTAGAAAATACAAACTATATCTATATTGTGACCAAAAAGGCCTTAATGTTTCCTTCAGTTTGGCTAAACTTTGTTCCTTCCGGAGAATAGGCTCTGAACTCCATTTTCTTAGAGTATTTACTTTACAAAACTTACATTTGTAAAGTGTTTCTCTGTCCCTTTTAGATGTAACCAGGAATAACCCAGGAATGTCTTTCTGAAGGACCTGAGAGCCATCCCTTTGAAGTAATCATCAAGAAAGACAGCCCTGGTCTCTGTGGCTAGGGGTTGGGGCAGGAGCCAACCAGAGACAATTAACAAACACAGATGCCTAATCACATTGACCAACCTGCCCGCAGTGTCCTCCAGTAATTTTCCACTAGTTCATTCCAGTGCTTAAAACTTTCCTGTCTTTTGTTTCAGTGGAGTTAAGTTCAATCGCTCCCTCACTGCAATCACTTTTTTGCTTGTTTGGTTTTTGAAAGCAGGATTTATTAAGAGGATAGAAAAGCTCCCAGGGCTGGAGGGGACCCCAGGGGGTTGCCCTGCAATAGCTTTAATTAAAGTATTCCTAAATCTGTTTAATTTTGCAGGGTACATTTATCACTGGCAAGTGCCAGAAGGCAGATCAGCTATTGCCTGGAGATTGAGGAAGGAATAGGAGAGAGAGATTATCAAGGGGATGAAGAAATGTGGGATAACGGGCATGTTCTTTTTGTGAGTGGTGGTTTAAGACATGTATTCATATGTCAGATTTTCAAATTATCTACTTTATTGATTTATATCAATTATAACTCAAGCTTTTCAAATATATATCATCTGATCCAATAACTTGAATTTTAAGTCAATTATTTTATTAAAATAATTACATATATATGCAGAGGGATATGAATTAAGATGCATATGATAGCAGAGTTTGTAACAAAAAATGAAACAATTTTGTTTATCAGTAAGAAAATTATTCCCAGCACTTTGGGAGGCAGAGGTGGGAGAACTGCCTGAGTCCAGAAGTTTGAGACCAGCCTGGGCCACTTGGCGAGACCTCGTCTCTACAAAATAAAAAAATTAGTTGGGCATGGTGGTGCCCACCTGTGGTTCTAGCTACTTGGAAGGCTGAGGTGGAAGGATTGCCTGAGCCAAGCAGGTTGAGGCTGCGGCGGTCGTGAGTGTGCCATTGCACTCCAACCTGAGTTACAGTGAGACTCCAACTCAAAATAAAAAAAAGTATTAAACAAGTCATATCCATAATATTTACAAGTTTGTAACCTGTAAATAAATAACTTATAAACAAGTTACATCCATAATATTATGCAGCTATTAAAAGAACAAGGGGAAAGACCATCAGGAGCAAACTGAAGATTTATATATATGTACGTGTTTTTATTATGCGTGATTTCATTTCTATAAAGACATATATAAGTACATATGAAAAAAATTAACACTAAAACCCTTCATAGCGGTTGACTCTGAAGCAGTAATTGGAATTGTGCAGGGATATGTGAGGGAGAGATCTTGAAATTTTACTTCATCTTCCATGTTTTATGTCAGTAGTTTGCTTATCCTTGGGAGCTCAATCCTCTGCTTCTTTCTTTCCTTCTAATGTTGGCTGCTATCCTAGGGTACATTAACAGTTAAAAGCTTGGTCCTTTTCTATTATTTTCTAGTTTTCAAAAGAATGGATTGGTTCCCTAGTATCCTCCAAAGATGACCAATGATAATTTTGGGGGGTAATATTATGAACTCAGAGATTTAATCATATTTCTTTTCTTATTATAAAGATGTGGGGTACAATTCAGAGTTAGGTATACAGACGTAGATTATGCAAGTACCTTTGTTGATGAGGTATGCCCCTCCCTTCCCCAGCAGTTTCCCTCAGCTGCCAACCCCCCCCCCACAGTTTTCCACTATTGCCAATTGCTTTCTTATAGTATTCTAATTGTTCAAAGTCTGCTTATGAGTGAGACTATATGGTACTCTGTTCTTTGTTTCTGTGATAGATCACTGAGTATGATCGACTCTAAATCCATCCAAGTTGCTGCAAAGTCCATATGTTTGCCCTTCTTTATGGCTGCATGATATTCCATTGTGTCTATGTACCACATTTTTTTATCCAGTCCAGCTTTGATGGGCAACATGGTTGGTTCCATGTTTTTGCTACTGTGAATAGAGCTGCAACAAACATACGTGTGTAGGTACCTTTTTTGTAGAATGATTTGAGTTCCTCCGGCTATATTCCCAATAGGGGAATTGCTGGGTCACATGGAAGGTCAATTTCTAGTTCTTTCAGAAATCACCACACTGTCTTCCAAAGAGGTTGCACTAGTTCCATTCCCACCAGCAGTGTAGAAGCGTTTCTTTTTCTCCACATCCTCACCAGCATATGTTGTTTGTTTTATTAATGATGAAGTGGTATCTCAATGTAGTTTTGATTTGTATTTCTCTGATGATGAGTAAGGTTGAGCACTTTTTCATGTGTCGGTTGGCTGCCCATATATCTTCTTTTGAGAAGTGTCTATTCATGTCTTTTGCCCACTTTTTAAAGGGGCTGTTTGTTTTTTTCCTTTTGGCACATTTGAGTTCCTTGTAGATCCTAGATGTTAGGCTTTTGTCAGATATACAGTTGGCACAATTTTTTTTCCCATTCTGTGGGCTTTCTCCTCTCTTGATGGTTTCTTTTGCTTTGCAGAAGTTCATTAGTTTGATGAGGCTCCATTTGTCTATCTTATTTCTTAAGGTATGGGCATTTAGGGTTCTGAATAGGAATTGGTTGCCAGTACCAATTTCCATAAGGGTGCCTCCTGCGTTTTCTAAGATTCTTATAGTTTGAGGTTTTACCTTTAGGTCTTTGATCCACTTAGAGTTAATTTTTGTGTATGGTGATAGGTAGGGGTCCTATTTTAGTCTTCTGCATGTGACCAGCCAGTTTTTCCAGCACCATTTACTGAATAGGTTCTCCTCTTCCCAGTGGTTGTTGTTGGGGTATTTGTCAAAGATAAGTTGGTTGAGAAATTAAGACTTTGCTTCCAG
>NW_007258104.1:539784-555282 GCF_000164805.1 Carlito syrichta | reverse complement strand
GGTACATTAACAGTTAAAAGCTTGGTCCTTTTCTATTATTTTCTAGTTTTCAAAAGAATGGATTGGTTCCCTAGTATCCTCCAAAGATGACCAATGATAATTTTGGGGGGTAATATTATGAACTCAGAGATTTAATCATATTTCTTTTCTTATTATAAAGATGTGGGGTACAATTCAGAGTTAGGTATACAGACGTTGATTATGCAAGTACCTTTGTTGATGAGGTATGCCCCTCCCTTCCCCAGCAGTTTCCCTCAGCTGCCAACCCCCCCCCCACAGTTTTCCACTATTGCCAATTGCTTTCTTATAGTATTGCACTTCCTCCTTCCCCGCATTTCCCACTTGTTACTTTACACTTGGCACCTCTCCTCATACTTCATACATTACACATCACAGATCTAATAGCTTTTACAATAGTAAAATTCCATTCATCCACCACCCCAACATTTGTGCTTTGTCCATATATTTACTTCTACATACATTGTAAAGTCCACTTTATAACGCTATTATTTTTGTTCTAAACAGTTACCTTTTAAGGAAATTATAAGGCAAAAATAGATCTCTTATATGCCCCATTTATTTGCCATTCCTGGCATTCCTTTTCTTCTCCTTTCTGTAGTTTTAGGTTTCTATTTGGTATCATTCCCCAGAAGCCTAAAAAATGGCTTTCAGCATTTTTAGTTTTGCTGGCCTGATGGATCTGCGTTCTCTCCACTTCCATTTACCTGAAATAAAATGTCTTTATTTCAGCCCACTTCTAAATAAATATTTATTCTGGATATAAAATTCTCAGTTGACAGATTCCCTCCCTTCCCCCATTAGAACTTTAAAGACATGTTCATTGTCTTCTGGCCTCCATTATTTCTGATAAGTCAGCAAACATTCTTATTGTCATTCACTTGTATATGTCTTTTTTTCCTCCAACTGCTTTAAAGATTTCCTTTTTTGGCTTTTTCGCAACGAGTTTGCCGCCGGAGCACAGGTGTCGTGAAAGCCACCCCTAAAGGTCAAAATGGGAAAGGAAAAGATGCACATCAATATCGTCGTCATCAGACACGTCGATTCCAGCAAGTCCACCACCACCGACCACCTGATCTACAAATGTGGCGGCATTGACAAAAGAACCATCGAGAAATTCGAGAAGGAGGCTGCTGAGATGGGAAAGGGCTCCTTCAAGAATGCTTGGGTTTTGGATAAGCTGAAAGCTGAGCGTGAACGTGGCATCACCATCGATATCTCCCTGTGGAAATTTGAGACCAGCAAGTACTACATCACTATCATCGATGCTCCAGGACACAGAGACTTCATCAAAAACATGATTACAGGCACATCTCAGGCTGACTGTGCTGTCCTCATTGTTGCTGCTGGTGTTGGTGAATTTGAAGCTGGTATTTCCAAGAACAGGCAGACCCGTGAGCATGCCATCCTGGCTTACACACTGGGTGTGAAGCAACTAATTGTTGGCGTTAACAAAACGGATTCCACTGAGCCACCCTACAGCCAGAAGAGATACGAAGAAATTGTTAAGGAAGTCAGCACTTACATTAAGAAAAATTGGCTACAATCCTGACACAGTAGCATTTGTGCCAATTTCTGGTTGGAATGGTGACAACATGCTGGAGCCAAGTGCTAACATGCCTTGGTTCAAGGGATGGAAAGTCACCCATAAAGATGGTAACGCCAGTGGAACCACACTGCTTGAAGCACTGGACTGCATCCTGCCACCAACTCATCCAACTGACAAGCCCCTGCGTCTGCCTCTCCAGGATGTCTACAAGATTGGTGGTATTGGGACTGTCCCTGTGGGCCGAGTGGAGACTGGTGTCCTCAAACCTGGCATGGTGGTCCCCTTTGCTCCAGTCAACATTAAAGCTGAAGTGAAGTCTGTTGAAATGCACCATGAAGCTTTGAGTGAAAGCCCTTCCTGGGGATAACGTGGGCTTCAATGTCAAGAATGTGTCTGTCAAAGATGTTCGCCGTGGCAATGTTGCTGGTGATAGCAAAAATGATCCACCAATGGAAGCAGCTGGCTTCACCGCTCAGGTCATTATCCTGAACCATCCAGGCCAAATCAGTGCTGGCTATGTTCCTGTACTGGATTGTCACACGGCTCACATTGCATGCAAGTTTGCTGAGCTGAAGGAAAAGATTGATCGCCGTTCTGGTAAGAAGCTGGAAGATAGCCCTAAATTCTTGAAGTCTAGTGATACTGCCATCGTTGATATGGTTCCTGGCAAGCCCATGTGTGTGGAGAGTTTCTCTGACTATCCTCCTCTGGGTCATTTTGCCGTCCATGATATGAGGCAGACAGTTGCTGTGGGTGTCATCAAAGCAGTGGACAAGAAGGCTGCCGGAGCTGGCAAGGTCACCAAGTCTGCCCAGAAAGCTCAGAAGGCTAAATGAATATTATCCCCAATACCTGCCACCCCAGTCTTAATCAGTGGTGGAAGAACAGTCTCAGAACTGTTTGTTTCAATTGGCCATTTAAGTTTAATAGTAAAAGACTGGTTAATGATAACAATGCATCGGAAAACTTTCAGAAGGAAAGGAGAATGTTTTGTGGACCATTTTGGGGTGTTTTTGGGGTTTTGTGTGTGTGTGTGTGTGTGTGGCAGTTTTAAGTTATTAGTTTTTGAAATCAATACTTTTTAATGGAAACAACTTGACCAAAAATCTGTCACAGAATTTTGAGACCCATTAAAACAAAGTTTAATGAGAAAAAAAAAAAATTTCCTTTTTTGTTGTTGTTTTCAGAAGTCTGACAATGTGCCTAGACAAGGCTTTCGTGGTAGTTATCTTCCACCGAGTTCACTAATTTTATTGAATTAGTAACTCAATGCTTTTTCATCATGTGTGGCAAAACTTGGCAATATTTAAATAGATTTTTTTCTGTTCCATTCTTTCTTCTCTTTTCAGGACTCCCATAACACATATTGGACCATATTTCTCTGACGAGCGTCCCAATCTGTTCATATAAACCATTTTCTTTCAATTCTATAAACATGTATTGTCTGTTAGCTGCTTCAAAGTCTTTGCTAATTCCAACGCTTGGATCATATCACACTCTGTTTCAATTAATTATTACATTTTTAATCAACTATGGTCTTGAATATTTGCTTATCTTGTAATTGTTCACTTGTGTACTAGACATTGTTAGTGATTTCTTATAGAGACTCTGAATTCTGTTATCTTCTCTCTGAAGTATGTTGATTAATGTTCTAGTAGGCAGTCCAGTTACTGGCCAGTCACCATTAAGTTGGGTGGTTTGGTATTATACTTTGTTATGGAGGGTATATAGAAGCCTAAGATGTTTCCCAAGCACCCCTAGCATATGTCTCCCCTGAAAATCAGGACTTGGTTTTAGAGTTTGTTAGAGTGGGTGCAGAGCAGTGGTCTTCAACTAGAAATGATTTTTCTCCCCAGATGACATTTGGCAATATTTGAAGACATTTGGGGTTGATACCCAACCCAAAAGTGGGATGGGAGGCACTACAGGAATCTAATAGGTAGAGGCCATGCTAAACATGCTATAACACATGACAGCTCCACACCACAAAGTATCTGGCTCACAACATCAATAGTGCCAAGTTTGAAAAATGCTGGTAGGCCTTATTCTAGGGCATGGTTCTTAGACCTAACTGGGGAAATTAACAAGGTGTTAATGAGTCCTCTACTCTGTCTAAAGTGGACCTCCAATAACTTTCAGCACCACTGGATGTATAGTAGCACTGATAAGTTGCTTTCTGATGAGCCTCATGTAGTCTTGCTCTGCAGATGCATTACTTGAGGTGAGAATTTGTGGTATCACATTGCAAAGGAAAAAGTGGAGCAATAAGAATTTTTACAATATCAGCATTTCTGCTTTTAGTGTTAATAATTTTTAGTTTGCATCATTTTCTTACCTTCTTTATTTTTTTTTGAGCACTGAACTTAATAAATATGGAACTTTTGAAAACATACTATCAGTATATTTTTATTTTGATGTGTATTTGGTGATATTTATGAGTAATTTTGTTGACTATCAGATTCTTAAATTCAATAGTAGCTTAATATGAAGATACAAAGAGCTATGCTTATACATACTGGATGTGTGCCTGAAACATGACTTATCTGATAAAGAATTAATGTATACATATGGGTGTGAATATTGCTTTTGACATGGAAACCTGACCTTTGCATTGTATTTCACTAACCTCTTTCTTTATATTTTTACCCACACTATTGACTTCTCCAACTAAGGGAGTTTAAAGATAGTACATGTAATCAAAAAGCCAATGCATAAGTAATAAATAAAGTAAAACACTGAAGACAAAAAATATACAACCTTCCCAAAGGAGTTTTATGACAAGTTACTGTGGTTTACACCACCTACCTGAATCAGAGTCACACAGGCATATTTTGTCTCCATCTCTACAGACCTGCTCTATTCCCACTGTCTTCTCTCCCATAATGTCAGTCTTTCTTCCCTCCCAACACAAAATCCAGGACTCAACTCTGATGTGAGCATGAAAGGATATTACTTTCATCCATGCACTGCCTTTCTAACCCATAAACTGAGTTCTTTCCCTCTCTCTTCATTTTCACAACGTAATACACAATTTAAACAAAACGATTATCATCACACTAGAAATGACATTTCCTCACTTTGGCACCTACTATCCTGCCTAGTAAAACATAACTGCTCTGGAGTATTAGAAAATCAAGACATTCTGATGTGAGTAAGTAGAGATAGCAAAATAAATGGTCTAATAGTTGACAAAAACAACATGATGGTTAGTTATGTCTAAATACTGATTTATTTATTGCATTAATTCAACTTTTAGGCCTTTACCATGATGTGTTTTTCTTTTTCTGAGCAGACCTCAGAGATACATATTCATTTGACTTTCCATGAATATTATTGTTGCCTTTTATTCTTATTTGTGTATCAAGAAAGACAAGGTCAATTAAGCTGCTTTGTTCACTACAAAACAAAAGTACTCAGTTTCAACATAATGATTAGAATAATAGCTAAGCTTACTAAGGCTAGAAATGTAGATGGAAATTTAGATATTCACAGCCCACACTCAATAAAAGACAGAATTCATTATGTCAAAAATATACAAAAATATAAGAAGAATAACATTTGAAACCCAGTAAGCATATAGCAGAACCATTTTGCAAAGAGAAATAAATACTCTTAGTGTTTACCACTTTCATGCTTTTACCTGGCAGTTGGCTGGCTGTTATAAGCTACTTTACTGACCAGAATTGATAAGTCATTTTTTAGGCTGTCACTCATTATAACCATAAAATTGTACACATTCAAATGAAGCATGAGTTCATCATTTTTATGTTATGAAAATATGGCACCCTGAGACAAAATATCTTGAACACCTAACTTCTGCTTATTTTACCCTTTCTAATTATCACATGATGTTTTGATTTTAAATTTAAAAATGCATCCATTTTCACAAAAAAAAATTACCAAACGAGTACTTGGTTTTAGGGTTCATATTTATTTTCCAATTATATTTATTGATCTTACAGGCAGAATAGTTTCTTGATCTCTCTAGTGCATTCAACAACACCAAAAATCTACAACTTTGGTGTCAACAACAATAATTATTAACAACTGAGCAAGCAATTTACAACTCTCTGCAATTAAGAAAAATGGATTCAAAAGGCAAATAACAAGAAGTATTTATGTGTGTTAAGACATAATAGCCAACATAACGTTAGTACCAAAGGCATTGTTCTCATTGTGACATTTATACACATTTTGGAAATTGAGGAGCACATTGGCCAGTCACCAATGATCGTGAAAAAGAAAATACATAAGCGTGCCCATTTAGCTAATAGTGTGTGTTCAACTCTTTAACTTGACATTATGTTGTACTGTTATCCCTTTCAAAGCATTAGAAATCAGTTATTACCATTGCCTCAAGCTTTTTTTTACAGATAAATAATCTGATGAAGATGCCCTTATTTCAGAAACGAAGGTCATTAATGTTTACCTTTGCTTGAAACATTTCAGAAGGCTTGCTAAACTGAAAAAACGCCCAATCTCAGACTACTGGATGAACAGCGACATCTAGTGGTCATTATAATCCCTGAACAAACTTTTTTTTGTTGTTGTTGTTTTGTTTTTTTGTGACTTTAATTTTTATTTAATTATTTTCATGGTGATTTACATTTAGGTTTTTCTATTACAAAGAATGCTACAGTGAACATCCTTACATGTGCTTGAGTATTTCTGTAGTACTATGGAATCTTTTATACTTTTATGCATTTAGATCTTTAATCCATCTGGAAATTATTTTGTTGTAAGATGTGAAGTTTCTTAACTTTAAAGCATCAACGCGAGAGTATTCATGAAACAACTGAAATGGCTACCATGCATCACCTTTAAAATTGACAAACGCGTATTTCCAATGAAAACATGTAGGAAAATTATAAACCTTTCTAGTAGATTCCCCCTGATTCTATAATAATATAAATAGAAGGAAAACCTAACCCTCATCTTTATTCTTAATCAACAACTCTTTCACAGGTAAATATCCTTTGCAGATCTTTATAAAAATCCAGTTTTTATTTCTTCATCTCTCAGTTCTTGTTTCTAACAGAGTTACATAAAAATTCTAAAATGCCATGAACCATGAATAACCAATTCTGGAATGTTCCAGCAACAAACAGATTCAGACATTCTATACGATGACACTCTGATATGCAAATTTAAGACATTATAAAAGTTGCCACACTATTCATTCCTGTTGAATTGAGCTTACTCTGGAGGTGTTATTGGGTTTTTTTGTAAACATGGCACCTCCAATTCAAGATTTTCTAGTACAAGTGGATCATGAAATGGAATAATAGAATCAAAATGGAATCACAAAACTGTTTTACCATCCAAAAGCCATTGCTTCCCAGGTATGATTGTTTCCTATTAATGAAAAAGCCAAGACATTTTCTCAGCTGTTTCTCACAGCCCATCTAAGACAGTCCAAGCAAGCTTCTGTTGCCCACTGGAAATTCAGCTCATCATCTCTGTATACTCCAACCCACCAGACACCTGAAACTGCTTCCAAGGATTTTACAGCCAGCTCCAGAGAAACTGCCTTCCTGTCACCATGAAAGACCTTTTCTGAGCGCAAAACATATGTCGTAGTTAGTCCCGTGGTCGTGCATGGGACACACAGATTGGCCCTTCCAGATGAACTGAAGTACCTTCCAAAATGCCCAGACACACATGAATGCAGATGGGCATCACTAGCCATTTACTGCATCTCCCCAAAATGAATTGCCAAGGGCTAAGACTAAACCTTCCTCTTTAACAAGGCTTTGTGGATGATCATAAACAGATGCGAGGTCTGAATAATAATTTTTGTGTTAACACACCAGCTTCCTCAAATGAAGAATGAGCATATTTGGTACTCCAAGACCTTCAAAATATCTACTACCCAGCCATATGACATGCCAGGGATTACCTTGGACATTTACCCAAATGCCACTCAAGCCCCCCTCTAATGACTGGACACAATGGTCCACAGGAGTGATATCTCATAGGCATCATCAAATTGGGGACCACCTGGAATGGCAAGGAACTTCTTAATATTACTTAAGGCTTCCATGTAAATGCTAGACAGACAGACAGTCAGTGGGCATCTTATTCCCAAGTGTATAAGCACTTAACCTTACCAAAGCAATGAGTGTGATGCATAAGCATTTAAAATGAATGCTGAAGTCAAATGCAGTGCTGTGAGTGTAAAGCCCAGGGGTCTCTCCAGCCCACTATCCCCACGGATTCCCTAGTTCTCTCCTCCTGAGAGTTCTCAGTTACTGAAGTGTGTGTGGGCAGTGGTCACAAGTGGTTAAATGTGATGTTTGCCAAGGGGAATGGCAACGAGGAGTGACACTGGAGGCACCCGAAGGTTACTTTCTACTGCTCTACCTTATACAGACTATTTTCTCCTATTTTTCCTTCTCCCTTTTCCATCTGCCTCCCTTATTTCTGCCTGAAGCTGGCAGTGTAGGATGAAGTAATTCTGTGCTCTGTTGCTGTCTGAACCCCTGTGTTGGACAACAAAGATGACTGGTGAATTCCAGGGGGGAAATCTTGCTAACTACTCAATAAGATAGTCTCAGATGAATAGCTACGGGCAATCATGGGGTCTAGCTGAAGGCTTGGATGAGTCATCACACACCAGATACCCACAAACCTAGAAATAATTCGGTCTGGGTCTAAATGCTAATATCATGTTACCAAGTCTCTTTCTGAAAAGCATAAAAGCAAAATATCCCACTCCTGCAAGCACACCAACCACAAGGGTGGTGCCAAGAACTTTTGGGGCCCTTTTCTTGGCCACCCGGAATGCTGTTGGCAGCACTGCAGAGATTAATATATTGTTGACATGTCCCAAAACCTTGTTAAATGTTTTCCTCTTCAAGACACGCTCGTAATAGGTTTCCAAGTTTGGTCGCTTTCCATTTCCCCAGTTTCTCCTCGCAAACCCCAGAAACTTCAGTCGATGCAGCGTGACAGCAAGGGAGATGTCTGCCAGGGTGAAGGATTCTCCACAGAGCCAAGGCTGGCGGCCCTCTTCTAATCAGAGAAAGGGACATGGAGAATTAGGGACAAGCACTGTACAGACAGATCCTAGCAGGTACCAGGGGTCTCAGCCCTAAGGACAAGTGTGAGTACAGAAAAAGATGAAGACCATGGTACATTTCCTTGACAATCACCACTCAGTGAATAATTTTATGCTTTTTAAAAAAAAGTCCATGCAGATGTAACTCAAGTTAAAGGATACTTGCCTGATGTCTGTCAGCCACCCAAGTCCCTACATGAAACTTGAGCTCAAGCTTGAGCTGTCTATCATTTTGTAAAGGACTCAGAGGAGTTGAGAGCCTCCAAGTCAGAAGCGTTAAAAGATAATTCCTGGTTTAGGAAAACAACAGGTGTGCTTTAGGAAAATCCATAAAGATGAGTCTGAGATGTCACTCAGTGGCTACTGATCTTAGTTACTCATTTAAAACAGAAGAACTTTTGTGAAGCAAGTTTCAGGTAACACGGTCTCCAATTTTTGTCAGTTAGAATAGTGCAAATGGTCCACGTGTCTACACTTGGGTAGTGGCTTAACCCTGAAGTAATTCACAGGTACAATACATGTACTCACCAGCCAGTCCCCAGACACATGCTGGTCCTTATTTTATACTTTTGATTAGAAGTTGTCTCCCTGTCTAAGGAATAAAACTAGAGGGAACATCTAAGCAATTACTCAAGTTATTCAACCAAACTAACTACTTAATGACAAATTTGTAAAACAGGTTAGGTAAGAATCTCCCAACCATGATTCAAATTGTGCAGAAAATCTTTCATATAGAAGCAGACTGAGTTACAATTAGACACCTGGGTTTTTCTGAGTTCATTATCACTGCTGCTATCATAATCCAAACTACCCAGGAATAACAACAATAAAAAGCAGATTGCCGAACATTTTTGGTGAGCTCTAAGAATGTTTCTCATAAATACTCCTGGTGTTAAAAAGAGAAAAAGAATACAAATGCAAAACTACCTGGGGTTTCTTCATTTCTTCTTTGCAATTCAGTTTCAACCTGATCCAAGACCTTCTCCAATTCATCAAGAATTTTCTTCAAATATTTGACATTGTCATGATCAAGCAGCTTTGACTAATTAACAGAAACAAAAACTAAATGAGTTATTATGCTTATAAAAAGAAAAAATCTAGAGCAAAAAAAAATTTTTTTGTAAAAGAAGAAACCTTCACAAACTCTTATAAAGGTGGAGCCCGTTTATTTCAGACAATGGGAAGAAACAGAACAACTCAGTTGCCCCAGGAGCACACCCACCGCTCGCTAGCAGCAGCCACTGTGAAGCCAGATGAACAGAGAGTGCAAAGAAAGGGAGGGACACGAAGATCCATCCATCACACACAACTCAAGTTGGGAATCTCAGCAGCCCTAAATGAATGAGTACCTGAAGGATCCAAGGCAAAGTGGAAGTCTGAATGCAATGAGTTAACGGGTGAGTGAGTTAAAGGGTCAGGAAAGTAACTGTGTGTTCAGGTGTTTCTTTAGAGGCGTTTGTGAAGCTAAAATTGGACACAGGAAAGTGGGAAGTCTAGGGAGGGTTGGGAGTGCTGCTGTCTACTGCATGCTTCATATGGGACACTTGCATATGGTGTTGGGCCATGGGGAAGGACTTGATAGAGAGAGAAAGCCTGGCCCTCACTGATGCTCTGTGTGGGCGGAGCAAGCCAGGGCAACATGTGGAGGGACACAGGTCTAAAAAGGCCTTGAAGTGATGGAATCCCTGAAATGACAGATTCCTGGAACATTTTGTTAACCTGCTTTGACATTTTATAACTCTCCTTGGCAACAAGCATATTCAATATCTGCTTTTGAAGCACTTGTCGTCACGTTTGAATGTCCAATCTGATCAAGAAAATTCGTTCTGAAAGCAGAACATAAGCCAAAGATAACATGTGTACTGGTGAATTGCAACATTTAAAGGAAGATGTTCTAGAAATAGTGGTACTTTACAAAAAGTAGAACATTTAATACCCACAGTGCATGTCAACTGAAGATGGCTGATCCACTTACTTTGAGTCGCTTCTGTTTTGCAAGGTATGCCTCTTGTAAATCCGGGTTTTCCTCAGCAAGTTTCTTCAGTTCAGACTCTGTGTTACCAATTTGGCCTGAAAATAAAACATTTTTGAAACAGAAAATCATTTATTCCCTTTCACACCAGAAACAAGAAGGAGCAGAAAAATTTGACAGCAAGAGCATGAACTCTGGGACCCACGCCCTGCCTCTGCCTCAGACTTCCCCTAGCTAGCCTCAGTTTCCTCACCTTTCTTTTATTTTTGAGTTAGAGTCTCACTCCGTCCCCAGACTGGAGTGCAGTGGCCGCTCCCGGCCACCGCAGCCTCGACCTGCTGGGCTCTGGCGATCCTTCCGCCTCAGCCTTCCAAGTAGCTGGAACTACAGGCACGTGCTACCACGCCCGGCTAATTTTTGATTTATTGTAGAGATGAGGTCTCGCCAAGTTGCCCAGGCAGGTCTCGAACCCGCGGGTTCAGGCAATCCACTCACCTCAGCCTCCCAAGGCGCAGGATTACAGGCTGAGCCACTGAGCCCGGCTCTCCTCACCTTTCAAATGGAACTATAAACGTATCTGCCACAAAGGGTGAGTACTAAATGAGAACCTCCATGAGGAGCACTTAGGGAGGTGAGAGGAGAAAAAGGGAGGAGAGATAGGGAAGAAGGGGAAGGGAGATGAAAGAAAGGAGGTTAGAGGAAGGAGGGGATAGAAGAGGAGAGGACAGAGGGGGTTTCCAACAGGAAGAAAAATAACATGAACGAGAGAGTGATAACGGTGAATCTGATGCCATGGGGGAAACATGGTTTCTGGATTTAGAAAACTTGAGGGTGAAACAGCCCCCAAATGTGACCACTGCCAACTCTCCTTCCTGTCCCCAATTGCCTGTGCCATAAGGTACACCTCTTTCTGCTCCATATCCCATGCCCTGACTCTATCCTCATGACAGGAAGAAGGAAGAAAGCCGGATGTCACAACTCTATCTCAATAAATTTCCTGTTACTGAACATCGAGGTAGAGTCATGGTTAGACACCCTCTAGCCCAGCTCACATAATGAAACAATTAAGGACCAGAAACATGAACTCAGCTGCCCATAACCCCAGGCAGATCCCAGCTTTTCAGATTTCAAGTCCATCTGCTCATGAGAACATGTTAGGTTCTTTTCCTCAAACCCCTCTGAGTTTTGCCCATGCTTGGTGCTCAACACCAAGAGCTGACAAATCAGGTCCTAAAGACAATAACACCCAGCTGGGCAGCTGAAACACTGATTAACCTGACTGGATCAATCAGTGTGCAATGAACATGCACATCCAGGAAGCAAACTCAGCAACGCTATTCCCAATCTTTCATCAATGGCCCTGAGACACGCTATGTCTCAAATGAACTAAAAGAAACTTCAGATAAAATTCCAAGTTGTTAAGATGTTTACATACTGCGAATCCTTGTGGTTGCATAAGCTGGGATCATAGAGTCCACAGTTAGCTCAGGATGTAAGATGCAGCCATGCGTGTAGGCATCCATTGGCAAGGAGTCAAGCAGCTCTCGGTAGTGTTGCACCCGAGGGTAATACATGCTTCCTTTATCAGGCATTAGCCTGGGTGTTCTTTCTAAAACACATACACAAATATTGAAGAAAAGTTACAAATGAACTGCCACATTCAAAGGCAAAAGCCCTAACCCCCTCATCATTAGCATCTTCAACATTCCAGTACATTCAAAACATGATGTCTCCTCAGCCCAGACATTCAAAATTTGGAATGGCCTAATGTACCAGACCAGATCACAAACCATAATAACACTGGTATTCTCTCACTTTTCCACCTTGAAAACTCAAGATCTAATTATTTATGCCATTTCTTACACGAAGCATTCCCTGACCTCCTACAACTGCCAACATCTGACTGGCCCAGGCATGTCTTCCTCTATACACCCATAATACATTGCACATTCTCTATTATAGCCCTTATCACACTGTAATTAATTGTTTGTACCTTTTTGCCCACAAATGTCTTCAGGGAAGGAAACCTATAATCCGAGCCCTAGTACAGTTCCTCACACATTTTAGGCCCTCAGTAAAGGCTGGAATAAAGTATGGGTTCCACATAAATCTTCATTTGCTGGTTTAAATCTAGACTGTAGAGTCCTAGAGAGCAGGGATCATGTATCACTCTCTGTTAAATCCCCAGTGCCTAATACAATGTTTGACATAGTAGGTGTTTAACAGATAATAATTAATGAATATACTCCCAAATTTCCAGTTAGTTTAGAATACGTAAGCTGAGAAGCTCTGCAATAGTTGAGAATACTGAGATATAGGGGCTGAGAAGTTCTCCCAAGAGCCCACAGCTAATTGAAGGCAGAACAAGAATTAAAATAATCGGATTCTTAATGCAATGCTCTGTCTTATTATACGCCATCATGACATCTTCAAAGGGTTTACATTTCAAAGACTAACCAAAAAGAATAAAAGCAAATGATATTACACAAAGTCCAGGGCTATGTCTCTTCAGAATCATATCCAATCTCTGACTCTCAAACTACCCCTGAAAAATGCCAGCTAGTTCATTCCAACTAGTGAAAAGAACAGCCTCAACTTTATTCATCAGTTTCTTACCCTGGGTTATTTAAGCTACAATTCTTTTGAGCATCCCACATTTGTTCATAAACGTTGACAATTCAGAGTTGGTTGCCATCAACTAAGCATTTCAAGCAAGAACAAACTTTTTAAGCCAACAGGCTATTTCTGACTCTCTAGGAAAAAAGAAGATGGATTACTCCTCAAACCAGTAGGCAAATGTCTAATTTCCTGCTGGAGAGTTCAATTCTGAAGGCTGTATTAGCATAACCAAGAGTGAAGCATCAGTTGCATACTGCTCCTCAATAGAAAACTTACTTAGCTAGAGCACACTTCATCACTGACCCCATATGGGAAGGAGGCAGGTAAGTCAGCTCTGGCAAACAGCCTCTAAACACCTCAAATCTAACAGCACCTCAGATCCGCTTTTCAAGACCCCAACAGTATCACCAAGACACCAACCAATGCATGGTAGACATTTCCATAAGGACACTAGACTGGAAGCCTTGAAATTCTAGAAACCTCTAGAACCTTTCATATGCCACTTGACCTCTTCTCAAAATCATCATGTTCTTAAACGCATAAAATACAAGACATAGGACTGCAATTTGTATTAAGATATCTGTAATAACTTAACATGCTCTGACCATATCTGTAATTGCCATTGGTAACAAAGTCACAGTCACTCCTGATATTGCCATGGGTTAGCCTACACTGGTAATGCAAGAAAATGATACATTTCTGTTAGAAAGTAGTGAAAATAAAGATGCAATAATTACTCCCCATCCAAGATCTCAACTCTCCTAAATTTCTATTCATAGACTCGTAAGGGCAACAGTTCTCAAAGTGTAATCTAAGGATCCCTGGGATTCCTCAAGATATTTTCAGGGGATTTACAGAGTCAAGGCTATTTTTACAGAAATACTAAGATGTTAATTGCTTTTTCATTCTTATTCTCTCTCAAGTGTACAGAATTTTTTCCAGAGGCTAGAGGAAACATGATGACTCCAACATGATGACAGTTAATAAGATGTATGTTTGAATATTCGGATGTTTTAAATTTTTCTCAGTTTGACTTTCTAAATAAAAAATAGCTATGACCCATATAAACAAAAGTTCTCAGTCATTTTTCAAGACAAAGGGGTCCTAAGACCAAAAAGTTTCAAAACCACTGCTTTCAGGGCCCCAGAACCTCAGGCCTCATAAATGGCACATTTTCAAATGCTTCCCAATGGTCAAATTTATGGCTACTGGCTCTGGCTACTTTCTGGTGCCAGGCCCTGTGGCTCCTCTCCAGAAGAGTATACCATTTCCTTTCTAGGAAAGTGACTGAGAGCAGGAAAAACAATGTCTAATTGTTTTCTGGGGAAGTTCCAACTGGCCAAGCCTGAATTCTTCAAAGGAGGACAAATGTTTAAATCCATGAAAATAATTTTCTTCTACTGTGTGCCATTACTATTTCCTGCAGCACTTTGTCAGATACAAAATAAGGTGCCCACTGAACCCAATTATCTTCCCATCGAACTTTCTCTCCTTGCATGTATCGAGGCTGTCCTGTCCAGTATCACACAAACACTGCGCCGCCATCTTCCTCCTCACACCAGGGCACAACAGTGTTTATCAAAAGACAAATTAGAATTTACTTTGAATTATACAAGAGAATTTCCCTCTTAATTACATCCTATTTTCCAGTCCTTTCATAGAGCATCTTTATCATAACACTAAAAAGAATATTTCCTCAGACATCTACCTCAATCAGGAGTGGAAAAGCAATATAAGGAATATAAGGCCAGGATAGGGAATCAGGGAGTTTTGAGAAACAAGCAATGAGAGAAGGCCCCAGTACTGGGGAGTAGGGTTGCAGTAGTGGAAGCCAGACTTGGTGACTAAGCAGGAAGAATAAATAAGTGGGCATAAGACCTGACTTCCTAGAAAAGCAATGGCAGATAAAGGAGGTATTATTATGCCTTCTTTTCAAGAACAACTCCTCCAGGTGGATTTGTGTAACTTACAGTTATCCCATATTAGCTTAATGAAAACACGTTAGACTTCATTTCTCACTATAGCCATTTGCTGTTTATTTTATTTCTATTGCACAGGGATGGCATTAGTATGTAAGATATTAAGTATAATATAGCTGAACAACATTGTACCCTTCAACTGGTCATACACTAGGTCATTTAAAAATACAATATAGCCGGGCTCGGTGGCTCAGCCTGTAATCCCGCGCCTTTGGGAGGCTGAGGTGAGTGAATTGCCTGAGCCCGCGGGTTCGAGACCCGCCTGGGCAGCAAGACCTCATCTCTACAATAAATCAAAAAA
>NW_007258104.1:501756-539756 GCF_000164805.1 Carlito syrichta | reverse complement strand
CCAACCCAAAAAAAAAAAAAAAACAATAAAAATGGTAGACAATTAAAGTATGACCAGAAGCAAAAGGTATTATTACAAACTGGCTGTAATTCAAAGCTGTTATAACTTTGGAACTAGAAAGATCAAATCTAAATACAAATGAGAAATGAGGAAGAAAAAAAAAAAACATGGTGTCAAACTATGTAAGTTAACTATAGGCATCCAGAATTTTCAGAGATACAGACAAATCTGCAGAATTATTTTCATATATTTTATATAGTACACGTTTAACTACTTTTAATTGGTATTATATTTAAGACTTAACAGAAACATTTGCAATGAAGATCAAAAAAAATTCTTTATCAGTTTGTTCGTTAGATACATGTAATACATAACAAAGACATCTGCATTTTAATAGCTCCACCTGTCTGCTAAAATTGAACAAATCACAGTTTTTAATGGTATTTTTAAAGTAACTTTTATAGATATAATCATTAGTTTTAAAGACTCATTTTATTTTCCTTACTATATACTATAAGGTATATTTTTTCCATATTTCGTGCTAATCTGCAGTTTCAGTAGATGTGCTAAAAGGCATACAGAGTTACTCAACTATATAAAAGCCTTTCATCGATGAGAATAGTTATTCTATAAATCTTACAATAATTGGTAGTTCCCTAAATAGCTACATCTTTAATGTAGCAGTGACTTCAGAACTAATGTTCTTTTCAAAATATTATACTTGAATTTCAATATATAGTGTTAAATTGTATCTATAAAATAAATTTATATATTCTAATCAGATTTATATGTGGTTTTGAAATCGTACCAGAATAGTTTGCTTATTTCCAAACCAATTCTATTTTCTAAGAATACTTTAAATGACACACATAGACATAAGACATAGGCATGAGCTGGGCTCGGTGGCTCAGCCTGTAATCCCGCACCTTGGGAGGCTGAGGTGAGTGGATTGCCTGAGCCCGCGGGTTCGAGACCCGCCTGGGCAACTTGGCGAGACCTCATCTCTACAATAAATCAAAAAAAATTAGCCAGGCATGGTAGCACTTGCGTGTAGTTCCAGCTACTTGGAAGGCTAAAGCGGAAGGATCGCCAGAGCCCAGCAGGTCGAGGCCGCGGTGGCCGGGAGCAGCCACTGCACTCCAGTCTGGGTGACATAGTGAGACTCCAACTCAAAAAAAAGAGAAAAAGACATAGGCGTAATGTTGAAAGAACTTATATAATATGTTAAATTATCAGAATTCATTATTAACCATATGACATCTTGATTCCAAGTTGCCACTGAGTTATTTAGTAGTAATAAATATCAAATGTTCTAGTATTTTACAGTTATTTCACACCATATTTTTATCTAGTAGCCAAATTAAATATTATTGACAGAGGTTATGAACAGTACAAGAAATAGCTAGATTTTAAGATTAGTGTGTATAGTCACCTTGTCACATCCACTGTTCCTGTGTTTGCCTACTTTGCTTACTATCATACCTCATTTAGCTCAACCAACTGCTGGCTATAATGTAACTATTCATTACAGCCCAGATTGAAAAAGGCATCATGTACATGAAAAAGAGTCTATAAAAATCAATAGTAATAATAGTATATGCATATATTAAGAGCAGGTTTGGAATTATCCTCAAATTTAAAGAAAGAAATTATCTTTGAAGATTAGCAAACCTCTAATGATTTGGGAATCTTTAAAATATGTTTGAAGGCTGGGCTCGGTAGCTCAGCCTGTAATCCCAGCACTCTGAGAGGCCAAGATGAGTGGATTGCCTGAGCCTGAGGGTTCAAGATCCGCCTGGGCAACTTGGTGAGACCTCATCTCTACAATAAATAAAAAATTAGCCAGGCGTGGTAATGCACGCCTGTAGTTCCAGCTACTTGGAAGTATGAGGCAGAAGGATCGCCGGAGCCCAGCAGGCGAGGCTGTGGTGGCCGGGAGCGGCCACTGCATTCCAGTCCGAGCAACAGAGTGAGACTCCAACTCAAAAAAAAAAAAAAAAAAAGAAAAGGATTGCCTTGGATATCAAATTTCTCCCCCAAAACTATCAGTCATTTAATGGATTATCTCAAAAGTACAAAGATGTAAATATGTAAATACTAATATACAAAAAAGGTTGAGGAATGTCTCCAGGTCAGCAAGCCAACATTTTTAGTATAATCTCCAACTGATAGAGTAATAGAAGATAGCAATTAACAGTGAAAGAGATACCAATTCACTACATTCTGTTCTTTAGAAAAATGGCTACAGTCAATTAAAGTCTCCTATCATGATCAGAGCAATTATACACCTCATGAAATCTATCTACTTATTATCACTCTAACTTGTCAACATTCCTCAAAGTTCCATCCATAACTGGATAAAATGCCAAATGTTCTAACTAGCTCAGAATGCAGAGAATTACAACTCACCCTGTTCTAGAGAAAACCTGCAATTTTCACAACCCTTAGATCACACTAGCCTTTTGTTTTACTATTGGCAACTTACTGTCAACCAGGTCCCCTGCCTCTCTGAACACAGCTGATTTTTCAAAACAAAATTCACATATTACATTTAGCCTCGTCAAACTATAACTTAGTTGTTTTTCTGTTTTATTATTGCTCCATAAGAAACATTTTATAAGTTAGTCACCATCTTACTACCGCAGTTTTTCGGGTACTCTCAAATGAACAGTATTTCTTCCATGTCTTTACTCAAGTCATTTATACCATTGTTAGGCTCAAGTCAAATAACAGAACTTACAAGAACACCACAAGGGATCCCTGCCCAACCTGACATCTATTTCAATAATTCATTCATTTTAATCATTCAAAGTATTTATTAAGCACCTATTGAGAAACAGTCACTGTACAAGGCATTGGGGATATAGTTTTTAATAAGGTAGATACTGTCTCTGAGCTCATGGGTTTACAATGCTGTATGAATAATTTAAATATTTAAAATAAAGTATGATTAAAAAATCATCAGAAGTAATATGAGAGTCAATAGCTGGAGGAGCAACACGGTAGAAGAAATCTGTAAATGAATATTCTTCAATATGGTAGTTCATACATCTGCAAATGTAAGATACTATCACCCAGCCATATTTACTCCTTTATTCCACAAAGGTATCATATGGAGTCACCTTAAATGCTCTACTTAAGTCAAGATAGACTATATCTAAAACCATGCCTGGCACATAATTGACCTATTTTTAAAACAGTGTTAGTGACATTCTCCAGTAATGTAAAACTTAAGATGGCTCCTTTTACTGAGATACTAAAAAATAGATATTTTTAACACTTGTTTTTATTTTTATTTTTTTGTGGAGACGAGGTCTCACTATGTTGCCTAGGCTGGTCTTGAACTCCTGAGCACAAGTGATCCTTCTGCCTCAGCCTCCCAAGTGTGAGCCACAGTGCTGTGTAAAAAACTTATAACAATCTATTTTAAAATGCTACCAAATTTAAAGACGGTAATTTACAGCAATACTTAAAGCTTAAACATTAATTTACAGGAGTCATCTAGAACTTTAATGTACATATGAATCACCTGGGTTCTTGTTAAAACGAAGATGCTAATTCAACAAACCTTCAGAGACCTCTAGGAGTCAGCATTTCTAACAAACTCCCAGGTGATACCAACACTGAGGGTAGATGGGATATACTCTAACAAGGATTGGTAGAATTCACCTTTCCTCCTCATGGACAATGAGATGACATTTGTCTCTCTCTTGGCTAGCTCTTTCCCTATTGCCCATAAGTTCTTAAAGATCAAAATAAGGTATCTTAATAACAATTTTAATAACACCAATGGCTTTTTAATTTCAATACTCTAAAATAAACTTCATCTTAATCTGTAGACTGACATAGCTTTGACGTATATAACTATTGTTCTCATGCTGTCTTTATATCTACCATACATTTTAGGTTCCTTTTAATCTTTTTTTAATTCATTCCAAATGAATGGCTGTTCTCCTGGAAAGAGAAAAGATAAAACTTGTTTTATCTCTGCAACTGATAAAACAGATCATCTAATGCAAAAGGCAAACAGAAAAATCAAGTCATCAAAGATATTCAACAAGTTTGTGGCAGCATCAGACTAAAAGCTAGAACTCTGGATTACTTATTATAACAGTGAAATCAGAATTAAAATCTGCAGATTCTATATTTCCATCCTGTCGTTTGGTTTACAATGACTTTCCCTCTAATTCAACAAATACTAATCAAAAGAACAACTTAGTATTTTCCTTTTTGGTTATTCAAATGTAACTTAGCAAGACTCAAAATGTATTTCAGTTTCATTATTACTATATAATAAAAGCAATAGTGAAAGTCTAAGGAAAAATTCAAGAACCAATCAGCCCCAAAATCAGTAACATTACTATGTTGTAAAAGATCATATTTTATATTACTGAATTTCTTAGAAGAAAAACAGTGTAAGGGGAAGGAGAAAAGAAGAAGGCAGAAGAGGAGGAGAAGAGGAAAGATGATATGAGTAGTAATTCAAGCAATGCTGACAAAAGATTCAAATATGATTTCCCATTTATTACACATTTTGGTCATTTATTTATTTATTTAGATTAGAAACTATAGCTTATTTAAAAGTAAATTAGAGAGAGAAAGAGAGGAGATTCACCTTCCCAAGGCAGGGAAGGGACTCAAAGGCAGGAAACATGCCAGCAGCCAGCTTTGGGTTATGTAAAATAGAATTCTTACACAGATATTTTGTTCACATTATAATCACTTTTCCCAAGAAATACAAATTATTATTAACAGACTTATCCATTTCCAAAAAGCTCAAGATTGAGAAAAATTGTCTTGAATTCATCACCACTTTCATTACGGTCCCCAACATATAAATATAGCAAGTAACAGTGAAGAGAAAGTAGTTGATTAACTCTTGGGTTTAGACCACTATCGTTCATTGAAACCTTAAGTCTCAATCCTGAGAAACTCACATTTGGACTAAGAATAGGGGTAGCCCATTGCTAATCTAATTCCCTGGGCTTCCACTTACCTCTACTTAGGTCTCATACTCATTTTCCTTCTAAGTACCTGAGGAATTTGTTGTTGTTGTTGTTGTTGTTCTAGTAATTTCCTTTCTCAGTTTCCTGTAATTTGGGGCTAGATTCTGGTTTCATTTTACCCAATAACATCAACATAACTGGTGACAAATGAGAGGTTACCAGATTTCATGTGGCTCTTTTAGAAGAGTACTTAGCTAAATGCTCTGAGCCCCGGGTTCTGCTCTCAGCTCTGCCAATGATTTGCTGTGTAATCTTGGGCAAATCACTGAAGCTACAGTTCATGTCAAAGGACTGTCATTAGAACCAAACAAGACATTGTGTAAGTTGTAGACTATGGGAGACAGCCAGTGTAGTACGAAGGTTTGGAGACCCAAGACTCTGCCATAAAACTACTAAATTACCTTGGGCAACCCTCTGTTTCTCTTTCATGTATAAAATGGTAATAACTAGTTTCAGATAGGTTCTTTTGAAGACTGAATAGAAATTATAGAATGCCTGATACATAATAAACTGTCAATAAATTATTATTATTTAAAACCACTATATGAAGTTACATGCTATAACAATTCCTCAGTAAAGATATAACATTCAAACTATTCAGAAGTTAATTGGGACAAAAAACTCAAAGCATACTAACATTCTGTTCTCCTTTGACTAGGATATATTCCTCTTTTTTTCCTTTAAGATGGAATCATTTGACATATTAGATGAAATTGTCATAGTTTACATTTAGAGCGAATATTATGAATCGGACTTTAAGGCTAATAAATTAATACAAACCACACGCCAGCAGGGATTTTTTTGCAAGTGAATTCAAAAGAAAAGTTCAGCATTAGCATTTGTGTACTCTATATGAAATTCTTTTAAATGGAGTTACACTGGCTTATACAAAATTTGCTATTAACCTATTTTATATTGGTTTGCTTATGGAAATGGAAAAGGTTTTTAATCACTAAATCACCATCATGAACGAGAGAGAGAGAGAGAGAGAGAGAGAGAGATTGAGAGAGAGAGAGAGAGAGAGACATATTTGTGTTGAAAGGAAATCCAAAAAATCGCAAATAGCCTTAACATTACCATCCAGGAAAGTCTGTTCAAGATAATCAATGATCTGAGTGGCCTCACAAATTATGTTTTCCCCGTGGATAAGGACAGGCACTTCTCCAGTTGAGTTCAAACGCATAAACCAAGGCTCATTGTGCTCACTCAGGGGCAGACTTACATCATGTTCCTCGCACTTCAATGCCTTTTCAGCAATTACCAAGCGCACCTGGAAGAGTTCACACTGGTTACCACAACACAATGGAAGCTTTCCATTAAGTGACTTCCCTGGATACTGCCAAGCAGACTTCTTGGACTTTCCTGAGTCACTAACACTTTCAACTGTCTTTTCAACGATCCCTATTCCTGGAATTAACAGGTGGGCATAGGACAGTATTCTAGTGTCCTGTTCTCATAAATTAGAGAAGGAAACACAATAAGCAATGAGAAGGATTCTGGTTACATGTATTATACAGTCAACCTCCTCATCGTCACCACTTTCTTGGTGTCCTAAACATAATTATGCGTCCTTCCCAGACGAGAACCTGAAATATAGATATGGTAGGCCTCGCTGAAGACAGAGAAGGCAAGAAAGAGCAAAAGAAGTAACCTAGACGCACGATGGTGCTTTCCTCTGCCCCTCACCCTCCAAGGGCCCAGTGGGCAAGGCCTTCAAGCCCGATCCTGAAACTGGTGTCTCATGCGGGGCAGTGCCCTCGGTCTCAGACTGATTCTCCCCGCCCCCCACCATGGCGCCTTCCTGCCCTGGAGGGAGGGCCCGCCAGGGTTGGGATGCCAGAGGCGGGTTTCTGGGTGGGCCGGCGGCCAGGGCGGGACCCGGAGGGAGCTGTCCCGGTGCTGAAACCCGATCCGCGCCGCCCTCCGCCGCCGAGGCCTTTACCTTTTGAGAGCTGAAGGAATGCGTCCAGTGGTACAGAATGAGCTTAACCTCCGCATCCGACCTGCCCTCCGCGCTCAAGGGCGCGCCCCCTCTCTGATCGTCCTGCCTCTGAGCCATTTCGGGGTGCATAAGTGCGGGAGGGCCTCGCCAGTCCGCCCAGTGCCTGTCCCACCCACCACGCCCCGCAGAGCGTCTCCAGGTTTTCCGGGATCCTCCCGGGGCCGCTGGGAAGTGTAGTTTCGCCGGCGAGAAGCGGGCCGAGTCTGCAAAGACGCGGGTGTCTGCGCGCCCGAAAGCCACCGGAGCACGGAAAGCAGCTGGGAGATGCAATTGAATTTTTGAAGGGGGGGAAGAAAATGAAACATATGAGTCCCTGGCTATCGAGGCGAGTAAGGAAAAATGGTGATAGCAAATTACTTATCGGCTTGGAGTTGCTCAGGTATAAAGGCAGCAATTGGCCAAGACACTTAGGGTTCCTCTTGGAGAGTCTGTTCCTTTGGCAGAAAGGAAGTTCCGGTCGACAGACAAAGCAACAGGAAAGGGATCTAAGTGTTTTCATTAGAAGATGCTACTATGGAGTGATGCAGGAAAAAAAAGAAAAATCTAAAAAGCAACTAATCAGCAATGGTGACATAAAATAGCTGGGTTGTTAAACACAAAAATTTTAGAGCTGTACTACCTGGGTCCATATCTTGATTTTTTCCATTTTCTCCATTTTTGAACTAGAAATAATAATCTTATTCACTTCATAAAGTTTTTGTGAAAATTGAATAATAAAATGTTAAACACTCAAACAAAGCCTAGCATGTTATAGGCATTCCATATTATTCACAGATTCAGTTTCCTTATAAATATGCTCTTTATAGTCATGGTCAGAATCATAATTTTATACTAGTCTAGTTATCATTATACGTCTCTTAAAATGTGGCATCATAGTAAATTGATAAAATTTCTCTTTAGTGAAATACATATGACTATAAAGTGACTATAATTTATTCAGCAAACATTTAATGGGCACCCAAAATGTTCCAGATATTGTGCTGGGCCCTGGCAGTACAAAGATGTGTAAGGCCTGATACCTGGCGCAAGGTATAAGTTTGGCAGCAGAGACAACAAGGCAAATAGACAAGCGCAATAAAGATGAGAACAGTCTTAAGATGAACACAGGATATTATGAAAAACAAGAGGCAGGCAGCCAGCCCAGGTCAGAAAAGGGCCCCTAGAAGAGACAAAAATCCCATGAAGTCCTTCCTCCCTTTTCCTTCATTTGTTTTTCTTTATAAATTTTTTAAGATTTCTTAAGATTCATAATGTCTTTTTATATCCTTCAGTGAGTCCAAATGTTACAGCAAAAGTGAACTTCTTGCCAAACTTGTTTTTATATGTTCATTCTTAAGAATAGAAGGAGAACACTGGGTACAGTGACCCATGCCTGTAATCCCAGCACTTTGGGAGGCTGAGGCAAAAGGAGTGCCTGAGCCCAAGGGCTCAGGACCAGTTTGGGCAGCTTGGCGAGACCTTGTCTCAACAATAAATAAAAAAATTATCTGGGTATGGTGGCACGTGTCTGTAGTTCCAGCTACTTGGAAGAATGGGGTAGAAGGATCACCTGAGCCCAGCAGGTGAAGGTCGCGGTAGTGAGTGTGCCACCACACCCACCACACCCCAGCTTGGGCAATAGAGTGAGACTCTGACTCAAAAAAAAAAAAAGGAGAAAGAACAAAACTTTGAAATCAGACAGTCTGGAATTTAAATTCTAGCTTCACTCCTAAACTGACCTCTCCTGAGCTTTGACTTCATCATGTGTAAAATATGGACACATAAAAATATATGCCTACCCAGACAACTGTATGAAAATCAGAGAGAGGATATATTTAAAGCACTAGGTCATTGCCTGGAATGTAATCATTTATTTAAAATTTTTAAATGTGCAAAAGCTCCTCCACTGACATTAAGAGGATATCACATTATATTTGATCCTTTCTCTAACCCTCAGAATGTTTACAACTACCTATATAATCCTCCTTTCCCATTCTTCCAACTCCAGACTGATATATACTCTACAGTCATTTTTTTCTTAATTTATGAAATCACCTCAATATCTGAATAAACTCAACACTCTTGGCAAGCTGTCTGTCCCTTGTAGCTGAAGTCCTGTCAGTAAAACTTTGCCCATCAAACACTGAGCACTTTCTCCACCACATCTTAATACAGAAAAACCATGTGGTAAACATTGAATGAACTGATCACTGTGTTGATGTTTAGTACTAAATATTCTTAAGTCATTGAGAGTGTAAACATGTTCAGAACTTCTGAAGGGAAGTTTATCAATATGCATCAAAAACCTTGAAAATAGGCACAACTTCTAACCTAGCAGTTCCTCTACTTGCAACTTAACTAAGGAAGTAACTTGCAAATTCTGACAGTTGAAACTAAAAGACTGTTTCCCCCTCTGTCATGGTAATAGAGATTTTTGCTGAGCACATGACTGCTGAGAATAAAGATTGCATTTCCCAGGCTCCATTACAGTTAAACATAGTCTTGTGACTACATTCTAACAAAGGGGATGTCATGAATGGGCCACAGGGCAAGTTCTGGGAACCTTTGTTAAAGAGATGACCAGCCCTGTGCCTCTTCTTCATCCTTTGTCCAGGATAGTGGATGCTGACTTGGACCACGAAGAATGAGGCTACACTATCAGAACAGCCAGGCCATGAGCTTGAGAGAAATTGAGCCTTTAAAGACATGGCATAGCCGGGCTCGGTGGCTCAGCCTGTAATCCCTCGCCTTTGGGAGGCTGAGGTGAGGGGATTGCCTAAACCCGCGGGTTCGAGACCCGCCTGGGCAACTTGGCGAGACCTCATCTCTACAATAAATCAAAAAATTAGCCGGGCGTGGTAGCGCACGCCTATAGTTCCAGCTACTTGGAAGGCTGGCAGGTCGAGGCTGCGGTGGCCGGGAGCGGCCACTGCACTGCAGTCTGGGTGACAGAGTGAGACTCCAACTCAAAAAAATAAATAAATAAATAAATAAAGACATGGCGAGCAAAACTACCACACCAACCAACCCGGCAAAACTCCAAACTTTTACTTGAAGAAGAAATAAAACATGTTGTTGAAGGCATTGTTATTTGGTGGTTTCTGGATGCTATTGTCTTAACCTATCCTCATTAATACATCAAACTTGTAAAATATAGGTGGCTTTTGTTTCTTTATGCTTCTGTATATGCTAGTGTTTCTATAATGTGTTGCTTTTACCTCTTAAAGATGTGAACGTTAAAAGAACATCATTAAACAGGTGAGATCAGGAATGATGGTGTTTGTGTGTTTTTTTATCACTGTAGAAGTAGATGAACTACTGCCTCTACTTTCAATGATCTCTACACCCTTTTTCTCCATCCCAATAAAAGCCACTGTAGGTAGCATAAAAACCTTATCATCCACTCATGTGTTAATTCAGAGTTTCTGTTATACTGTGAATTCTGTGCCTATGTGTCTTTGTATATCATAGCATTATTGTATGATCCTAGAGGACAGAAGCCAGGTCCAGGTAAATTTATCTTTTCAATATACATATTTTTAGCACTACATGTCCCAAGCATAGTGCTAGATACAGAAGATACAGAGTTAAAAGTCATGGACACTGGACTTAGGGAACTCAAGTGTAGAAATGAAATTTAAACACAATGTGGTAATTGCTTTGATATCGAGAAAATTATAAGAATATGGAGAAAGTCACCTAGCACAGATAGAGTCCCCAGAAGAGGTGATAATTTTTTACATAACTAGTACTATACTAGCACAATTACCAGTATATTCCAGTGGCTCATGATAACTGATTGTTAAATTTGGGGGAATTTTGCAAGCTGGCATTAAACCCAGCCATTATTTAAAATTAAATCAGATTAAGTTGCATTTAAATAAATTACTACTCAAAACTCATCACTTCCTAATTATTTTGTTCGTTCTTGTCTATACTTGAATTTATTTATGTCTATTATATCAGCATGATGAAAATAGCATAGGGTATGCTACTGCACATCTCTTCCTAACTCTCTCTTCAGGGATATCATGTTGGTAACTTAATACTGGCCATGGTAGAAGAATTTACACTTCAGAAATCAGTAAATGCTAGCTATCATTTTTCCCCCAGAGAACTGTAAACATTTACCAGCACACCACTGAATATATCTATCTCATTTAGCTTTTGATAAATCATTTTGATGAGGAGGAGAACTCTGGTAAATTGTGGATGAGAAGTCTGACCTTAGTAGCTTGTTCTGTCCCAACTAGCTTTAATCCTGCTTTCTTTTCCATTTCTGTGATACTCACTACCCTTATTACCTTTCATTCACTTCACTGTGCTCAGGAAGAATGTGAATATGTACATATCAATCTGCCCACTACCAAACACTGAACACTTTCTCGGGCATATCTTCCCAGCAGCAAAACCATGAGCTAGTAAATACTGAATGAATTGATTATTGCATTGGTCTTCAACAGTAATACTTGATAAACAAAAGGCTTAATTGTAGAAGGTCTGCAACAGATCACAGACCACTTTCTTATAATCTCATCTGATCTTCATGATAGTGTGTAAGGTGGCTACCAATCCTAATTTATAGTTGAAAAAATGAAGTTTAGTAAATGAGAGACTAGTCCAAAATCCTGGAGCTAGTAAGTGACAGAACTATAACTCAAGCACAAATTTTCTGACTACTAGTAAAGTGTTCATTTCTATAACACTCTACTAGCCTTAAACCAAAGAGAGAGAGTAGTGGACTTTCAAGCTTTAGACACCTTATGGAGAACCTTGGAGAAGATATAACCACCTTCTTGAAAATTAGTCCACACAGGTAAATCTAATAGAGTTCTTGTCAAGCTACTGCATTAAACTACTATCTATATGTCTTTCTTATGTATTAGACTCTGAGCCTCTTAAGAACAAGAACCCAAATTACTCATTTTGGTGTCTCCAGGAACCCAGAACCATGCTTGGTACATAGAAGATTCACCCAAACTACTTATTAATTAATGGATAAAAAGAATAGGTCTCCACCACCAACAACAACAAACAATAACAACCAACCAATAAAATAAATTGTAATGTTAGTCTACCACTCTAGAAATTGTATGTGTAAAGAATTTCATTTGATAAATGTCAATATTTGTAAATCTAGATGGTAGATAGTGGCTCTATAAACTGTCTTTTATGATAATATTTATGGAAGCTATTCATTTCGCATATTTCTGAATAAATTAAATTCAAACGATTCTGGCTGATGTTATAAAACAAGTCACATAACTTCTGAGTCAGAGACACTTAACCTATAACATTATGATAAAAATCTAGAAGATATGCTGGCTATACAAATAGATCCAGTTTGGGAAAATTCCTCAAGCTAAACACTTAAGATTTGTGCACGTTCCTGCATATTTTATGCTTCAATAAAGTCTTAATTTATTATGTAGCACTATTTATGACCACATGATTGATATATTTATAAAAGTTACTGTTATGTAAAGTCCTATAACTGACTGATCTTACTCTTGACAAGTATTAGGTAATTCCCATATATTTTTTAATGAAGGTCAACTAAGCCAGAAATCTTGAAATCTGACAAATTACAATACTGTTTCTGTTTTTTAAAGTGCTCTTATGAATGACCACAAGAGGTCTCCATATTTTTAAGAATAACCAGTCCCCTGCTATTTTAAGAATAACCAGTCCCCTGCTATTTTTCTTTCTTGACAAACTAGGAAACAGAAATGGCGATCCTGTCCAGGGTGTGTGTGTGTGTGTGTGTGTGTGTGTGTGTGTGTGTGTGTGTGTGTGTGTGTATGTGTATGTGTAGTTATATATATATATATAACTAATTAAGCTGGTTAAAAACAAAATGTTCCAAAATTTTAAAAGACCTTTTACACATGTAGAAAAATAGAAGTGCCTCCACCTTGACAGTAGCAAAGTTAATACTAAGCACCCAGAAACTACTTTTCCTACTCAGCCTCAACCCTTGCCAGTAATCTGATCCATGCAAATTACGTAGGATTTGTACTTGGGGAAAAAAATAATAATAAAAGAGAGAAGGTGTTCACCCACAAAAGCATAGACTCAAGAAAAAAAGCATACTGTATGGAGCCAAGACATGCCATGACCAAAGCATACTGTGGACGAGATGCTCAGTGACAAAGGCTCAGTGCCATGACAAAGGTATACTGTGTCAGAGAGATTCTGTGATCCACATTCTGGGACCAAGGCATATGGAGACCAAGGAGCACTGGGCCCTCCTTAAAATTGGGGGAGGGTCCTTATTTAACATTTTTTCTTGAGAATTTGTATCTTGAACGTGAATAATTCCTGTTATCGGCTATTCTCAAGTATCTGCAAAACCCTATGCATTATCTAACCGAATGAAATAAAAGATGATGCACCAAGACATTGGTTTGATAAAGGACTGTGATGGTTCTAATTGACTACTGTATTCCTGTACTGTGTTTGATGCATCACAACAGTTCTCTAAAGTATGATCCTCTGACAAGCAGCAACACCACCTGGTAACTTCTTTGAAATGCACATTCTCCTCAATCAGAAACTCTGGGAATGGGGCCCAGCAATCTGTTTTAACAAGTCCTCCATGTTCTTCTGATGCAAGTAAAGTTTAAAAACTATTAATTTAGTGTATAACTGATACACCACCCCAATTCTCATCCCCGAGTTACCCCCATTTGTAAAAGTCTTAGAGCAGAAAAGTTGTGTGAAAGTCAGAAGGCTGATTTATGGTATCTAGTAGAAAAGGGTAAATAATTTGGCGAACTTTGAGAAGACCCCATGGTGCCATACCACCAGTAACAGTTCCCAGGGTCAAGGTACTAATGCTCCTCCACTTTCCCCTTAAAAAGTGTAGATTAAGCCGGGCTCGGTGGCTCAGCCTGTAATCCCACACCTTTGGGAGGCTGAGGTGAGTGGATTGCCTGAGCCCGCGGGTTCGAGACCCGCCTGGGCAGGTGAGACCTCATCTCTAAAATAAATCAAAAAAATTAGCCGGGCGTGGTAGAGTGCGCCTGTAGTTTCAGCTACTTGGAAGGCTGAGGCAGAAGGATCACTGGAGCCCAGCAGGTGGAGGCTGCGGTGGCCGGGAGCAGCCACTGCACTCCAGTCTGGGCAACAGTGAGACTCCAACTCAAAAAAAAAAGGGTAGATTACCCCCTGCAGGCTTTAAGCAAAGCCTCAAAAACCTCAGAATAACCCAGACTTCATTTTAATACTCCGTTTCCTCTGGTCTCTCAATGCATCCCAGAGCAAAGAATCCTACTTAATATCATATGCAACTTATTAATTCAGGAGGCTTTAGCTATAAGGTTACTGTAGACTTATAATAATTTGATTAGTATTCTAGTTTCCCAAGGAATGTCTAATAATGTTACTGATGCACTAAATTCTCTATTTTTTAGTAGAGAATTCACTTTGAGCTGCATTTCTGGCAAAAACGATTTGACATGTCTATCCATCCTCTTTCACCCATCTCTACTGTGATAGTGTCCGTGTTTAGAATAAATATAAGAATATGAACCAATATGCAATTCAAACAAAGTTGCATCTGCACTACATGGTTGCTAATATTTTTTGGAGTACTTACTCTGGGCCAGGAACTGTTTAGAAGATTTTATATGTGTGTTATATTTAATACTTGCAATCCCTTAAAGAGGGAGAAATATCATCTCTGCCTTATTGATAAGGATACTGAGGCATGCAGAAGTCTGGTGAATTTCCCAAACTCACACTATTTGTGTCAAAATGGGAACTTAAACCCAGAAGCCTGGTGTAGATTGTGTTCTTACTACTACAAGATCTGGTCTTACTGCATGAGGCAAACTATGGCCATCAGCTTGATTTCATTAGACATACATATAAATATCACCTATTCCTTAAGTTGCTAATTGTTTTACTTCAGGTCTTTTTGCCCAAGATTGTTTAGAGTTCATAGGGGGAAAAAAAGTGGAATAGAGTAGAGAGAATATTCTCCTAAAAGTAAACCAACACTTATTACAAACTTGTACTATCTAATTTCCTGCTAAAAGTTTACAGAGTAACTTCATAAACAGTATTCATTTGATTTTCCCAACAACCCACTTTGTAGAAATAAGGAATGAGAACTGAGGTATGAAGTTAACAACCTCACTAATAACAAGTAGAGCTGGAACTACAACAAAAGACTCATAGCCCTAGCTACTCAAGAGACTAAGGCAGGAGGATCACTTGAGCCCAGCAGGTTGAGAAGGCAGTGAACCAAGATCATGCTGCTGCCTCCAGTCTGGGTGACAGAACGAGGCTGTCTCTAAAAACACACATACAAGACTTCTAGCTCCAAATTCCACATACATTCCACCACATCCCACAGCCACCACCACTTGCCTTAGTCTGTATACAGGACCAACTCTAGAGTCCTCTTTTTATCTACTAGCATCACAGTCTGACTTCAGTTGTTTTTTGGCTTTACAATGAAGAATTGGGCATTTTGGTTGGGTACAGCGGGATCTTCCCACTGAGTCCAATGAACTGTGTGATTTTTCCATTTTAACTTAGCACTATTTTCCACTCCAGAACATGGAAGTTGTAGTTAAGAACTCAATTTCTAAAGGCAGAACTGGTTTTACCATTCACCAGTTATGTGATCATGGGTATAACTTCCTAATCTATAATCCAAGTAAAGTAATTATGCCACCTTACTGGGGTATTTTGAGGATTGTAATTCTTAAAATGTAAGCATTTAATGTAACCTTAGCACATGATACATAAAAATGATAATAAATAATAATAATAGAATAGTAAAAATAACTGACTTTTTAAAATAATCTGGGTAATTGTTAACTACTAAAAAGGTATGTTTTTTAGTGAAAGGAGCTATTCTGCTCCTTTTTGGTGATCCTAACAATTTAAAGTGAGTTTTAGTCATTTATACTTCAAAAATACATGTGAAGCCTGGGTGTGGTGACTCACACCTGTAATCCAATTTGAGAGGCTGAGATGGGAGAATCACTAGAACCCAGGAGTTTGAGACCAGCCTGGCCACATAGTGAGACTCCCATCTCTACAAAAAAATTTTTTTTAAATTAGCCAGGCATGGTGGCATGCACTTATAGTCCCAGCTACTCAGAAGGCTGAAACAGAAGGATCACCTGAAGCACCCAAGAAGTGGAGGTTGCTACAGTGAACCATGGTGGTCCAACTGCGTTCTGGGCAATAGAGTGAAACCCCGACTTAAAAAGCAAAAAGTGAAATAATTGCTAATAGGCAGAAATTAAATTCTATCATGAAAGAAACAGCAAATAACAAAATTATTAGACACTACTCATATTTCCACGTGGGTTCATTTCTTGACTTCATGTGTACCTGTTAAAGTAGATCACTAAAAGAAAACTTCAATGATTATGTTAGTATTCTCCAAATATCTCTTACAGTATGAAGAGCAATCTAGAAGGAAAAAAAGGAGTCACTATTCAATGTGTTCTGATAATTGAATAAAACTAATATCACTAACACTTCTTACATTAATGTAACAATAGTAAAGAGGTCTATTTGTAAGTGTTGGCAACTATAAAAGCCTCTAGGCAATGTTAGGCAAAATCTTAGAAAAAGCATATTCCATAGAGGATAATTAATACTTAGGTTTAAAACTGCAGCTTTTAATTAGTTATATTTCCTCAAGTTAAGTGCTTTCTTACTCACTTAAAATGTGCTTGTGTACATTTAACTATTCCTTCATCATAACTGCAGAATGCCAACCTCTTGGCAGAAGGTGCCTTTTTCTTGCTACTTCCCAATAAATGATTGAGGTAGTTCTTCCTGGACAGCTTATTTTATCATTCTCCTTCCGTGTTAAGAGGAATCTTTCTAGAGATTTAAGATTTGGAGCATATCTTTGTTATTCAAATTAGAATATTTAATCATATATTAGAACTTATTTTTCAAATGTCCATGCATTTATGTTCTTTTAGTTGCTAAATAAGTGGATACATTAATTTATGTCTGCATTGTCTCTGGCCACTTAAGAAAAATAGCATAAAAACTCAGAGACATAAGCTTTAAAGAAAGAAAAATGCTAATGTTGCAAGGGTTTCCTCTAAGCAAGCTTTTGTTTTTTGAATGTATAAATAGGGAAAGCTAGGGTTCTGGGAAGCAGCAAATCCTGGGCACCAAAAATTATCTATGTGCCTTTGGCACTAGCTTCAGCAAACTGGCATGACTTTTTTCTCTTAACCACCCAACATCACCATGGACATTATGAGAACAAACATGAGAGCTAATACTGTAAAAACATACTTTATTTATCTTGCTGGTCTTAATAGGATCCTAATGAAGTATAAGAGAGTAGGGGTAACAGAATACAGTGCTGAATTTTACAGACACCAAAGTCTAAGGAAACATCAGCTTTACCTTTTTGTAAATTTTTCAAATAAATGCAATATTGTGATCAATAGAGAAAAGAGGAATTTAAATCCCCAGCATGGAACTCTGACAAATGAAAGCACAGAGTTGAGTCTGTGCCTATTAAAGCTACATGAGAAAAAGGGGTGACGTGGCCAAAGTGAACCTGCTTCCAGGGACTCCCTGCGGGAACAGGTTGGAGAAGTCAGTGAACCACAAAGATCACAGAGAGAAAAAGCTTGGCTTTATAAGAAATTGTGTCATTTTAGAGCAGGGAAGTTTAACAAAAAAAAAAAAGGAATCTGGTTAAATTCAGGTGATGCTTTCATTTCCAAAATCAGTTACATATATTAGCTTGAAAACTGCTCAGCCTAAGAGACTCCTACTGTATGCAAGTTATGAACGTGCAAAAGCCCAATCCTGCAAATTCCAAGTGACAAGAGAAGATGAAGATGGTAAAACCACAGCACCCCAGAGACACAGCCATATAGTGTATGAAATTGGAATAAAAATGAGAACAGGCACATGAAGATGAGGTGCTGGGAGCCCCAGAAATGACCCAGAAGTGCAATGGCTTGGTCTGGAAAGAAAGACGAGGTGTTTTCAAGGGAGGGAGGGTGCACCTTCCTCGTAGACCTCCCAGAGCAAAGGTGCTGATTCCATACAAAGGTGCTGAAATCCGATGGGCCCGCTTCAAATAACTGATGACCAAACGAGGGCCCTCTTTTTCACCTTTCTCATTACGCATGTGCCTTGATGGCTGTGGCAGCTGCAGTTAACAGCAAGTTCTCAGGCAGACATGCAGGGAAGTGCTCAGCTCAGCTCTCAAGAGCCCTGAGCCAGCTGTCCTGAAAGCTGATTTAGAATGTCCTCTCCTGTGGCCAGAAGGGTGCTGAGCCCCCTCTAGATCTGGGGTGGGGTCTGTGCCCCTCTTCTTCTTATTTTGTGCTAAGTCATAACTCTGAAATCAAGCCTCCAACTCAGCACCAACTTTCGTAGACGTCTCCTCTAAACCCGAGCCACCCCTTGTAGCCAGTAGGCCTGCTGGGTGCCGTAAATGTGATCCTGCCTATCGTTTCGGCCTCAGCAGAAGAGCGACATGGCCATATTTATTGCTGTTGCTATTCTGGGGGGTGGATGACGTTGTTCTCCCCTTGTGGCAGAGCACTGCTCGTTCGTCTTTCACCACTCCCTCCAAGTCTATGAGGCTAAACCCGGTGATACAAATAGATTCTATCAAGAGGAAAGCTAAAACGAGAAGTTCTTAGGCATTTCCAAATCTCTTTGCTGTATGTCATCCAAAGCTTTAAATATGTCGTTCTGCATCTTCAATGTGTACTGTTAGTATCTCACTATTAAGCACAAACAGCTCTTGGTGGTAACTTTGCTAAGGAAAGAAAACATGGGTTGGGATGGGAGAAGACAACTTGACCGATACGCACAGCTTAGAAATTTGACAAATGTTGACTTTTTTTTTGCTGCTGAGTGTTGGGAGTGTCCAAATGCTACCAGAACACTCGAAGACTGTCTGCTTGCCTGTGTGTGATCTCACTCTCTCCACTCTTCCTTATTAAGACACTCCTCTTTTGTGACGTGAAAGGGACTAAACGGCAAGCCACAGAAACTCCAATTAAGGATACAATGATACAGGGCACAGGTGACGACTCCTGCGAAGTAACTATATACAGGTTTTCTAAATGGAGGACTTGGATACATAAATAACTAATTACAACACACATTACACGAAGCACCAAATGAGAGTGATTCTGACCTAAGCAGCGACCCCTACTAATTACCAACTGCTAAAATCTTCTATGAGAGCTCATAATCCCTCCATGTTTCTACTCGCCTGGCTGATCATTTGCATATGGCATTTTAGTTTTGCTAAAATGATTCTTCAGCTTTCTTTTGCTCTTCCACAAATCTGATTCGAACGTACGCAGAAGCAGGACAGTTGAGCGGAGGCAGCAGGCAGCAGAGGGAACTTGCAAGGGGTCTGGGTGTGAATCCCTGCTCGGCCACAGCTCAGCTGTGGAACAGCTTTAAGACTCCATTTCCTCTGAAAATTAAGGTGATAATAGTAACCATCTTATGGGTCTGTGGTGATAATTAAATGAAAAAAATGTGTGAAAAGGCAGTTAGGAAAAATTAAAAGCTGGGACCATGAGCCGTGTTTGCATTTTAAAGCAGGAAGGCTTAACCTCACTCTACTAAGTTTCCTTTGGCTCCATTGACTCATCTTCACCCTGTCTGTTCACTCTCTTTTTTTTCTTTTGAGTCAGTCTCACTCGGACACCCAGGCTGGATTGCAGTGACACATTCACGGCCACCGCAGCCTTGACCTGCTGAGCTCAGGCGATCCTTCTGCCTCAGCCTTCCAAGTACTGGAACCACAGGTGTGTGCCACTATGCCCAGCTAATTTGTTGATTTACCGTAGAGACAAGGTCTCGCCAAGTTGTCCAGGCTGGTCTCGAACTCCAGGACTCAGGCAATCCTCTCACCTCCGTCTTCCAAAGTGTTGAGATTACAGGCATAAGCCACCACATCTGGCTTGTCTGTTCACTCTTAAAATGACAACACACAAGAGTTGTGCTTGAAAGTCCAATGATTCTGCCTGTCTGCCAGGGAAATACCTATTCACTGTTCAGTGTATTGTTTAAAGTACACTATCAGCTACCAGCTAGACTAATTTTTACCTGAGAGGTCCATAAACTATATAATTGCTTAAATAAAGGTCCTTAGAGTAGGGCCTAGTTCTTAGAAAGTGTAAAGAAAGGCAGTTGAGGGAAACTGCCAGGGGAGGGAGGGGCATGCCTCATCAACAAGGGTACCTGTGTAGTGAACATTTGTATACTTCACCCTGAATTGTACCCCATATCTTTAAAGTTAAAAAGAAACTTATGTGTTAAGAAAGTTATATATATATATTTTTTGCCCTTTCTTTTTTTTTGAATTGGGGTCTCATTCTCCCAAGCTGGAGTGCAGTGGTGTGATCCTGGCTAACCATAGCGTCGACCTCCTGAGCTTAAGCGATCCTTCCCCCTCAGCCTTCCAAGTAGCTAGGAGTACAGGCCCACACCAATACACACAGCTAATTTCTTTTTATTTTTTGTAGAGATGAGGTCTTACTGTGTTGTCCAGGCAGGTCTCAAACTCCTGGGCTCAAGCAATCCTCCTGCCTTGGCCTCCCAAAGTGCAAGGGTACACTGATGTATATTTGTCTTTCCCCCCTCTTTTCAGTTGCATGTCTCTACATCATCACATCTCAGATGTGTAAAAATGAAATGGTCTTATTTCTCCCGAACCAAAATTAGTAGCTCCAGAGACCCATTTCTACTGATGGTAGAAAAACTCTGCATTTTGCCTCTTTCAGAGAAACTCAGCCGCCTGTGGTATGATACAAATCTCTTTGGGACAAATATTTGGTTACCATCCTCCCTCCTGGTGGCGGAAGAAAGGGTGGGGAATGGATCTAGTTGTCTGGCAGCTTAGTATCCTCCTGGCCTCAAGGAAGGGGCATCTGGTTTGAGAACCATTCTCTGGTCCTCACCGGCCTCCCCTGAAATGTCTTTAGGACCAGCTGGATCTTTAGGACTTGACCTCTGGCCTTGCTGCATCTGCTGAAAGATTCATATCTGGGGTCACTCGTGGTCAAGCCTCCCAGCACAGTCAGGCATGGTCAGCGTGTGGCTGGCCACTCCTCCCACTAAACCTGACTCAATCTTGGCTCTAATGGCTCCTGTGAATTACAGCCACATCTTCCATCCAGCTTTGCCTTTGTGATGCCTCACCTCTCACCACACCACAGCAACCCACCAGCAGCCCACCAGCTGGAAATTCTTACCCAGATTAGATCAGGAGAACTCATCTCCAGTCTCCTCCATACTTCAACCCCAGAGCTCAGAGGACCTAAGAGGCTTGTTGTAGCTATGGCTTCTAGGAAAGAGACTTTGAGATTTGCTTCCAGAAGGTTTACAGGCAAGTGTTCTCCATACAACACCCATAAGGAAGTGAGGGAAGCTGGGTTGCACAGAGAGAGAAGCGAGAACGGCCATGCAGTTGCAAAGAAGCTGACTCTACAGGGAACTCGAGCTGGGACATCCTTTCTGAGTTGTTCCAGTTGAGGCAAGGGGACCCAACTTTACATCCCCCAAAATTATTGGATGTGGGCTGCCCCAAGGGAGTTCACATGACCTCAGGCTAAAAGGACCTTTTTGGCTAAAGGCAATTCTTGGAGAAGAACTCAGTTGCAAGGTATCAGCTGCCAACACAGCAGCTGAGAGAACAAGAGCTAGATCCAGAAGAGGGGTCAGGGCAGCACTATGGAGTCCACTACAGGGTTATCTCAGACCCTGCCTAAATACCCCACCCCATCCCCTCTGTTCTACAATGGCTGTCCTGGGTTAGTTCTGAATATTTGATGAGGCTTCTGTCACCCCTCTCCCCAGACGTCTGGGAAGGAAATGCTCTCTAAGACACTTCTGCCCAAAGATCCTCAATATATCTGGAAATATATTTGGAGAATTCTATCTCCACTCAACCTCCCCAAACCTCTCCCAAATGCTATGATATCATCCTATCTCATTTGTGTTGCACAGTAAAAATTCTGTGTTCAATTATTCAGTTGATGACTTTTGGGAACCCCACAAACCATTTTCTCCTTTCAGCAAAACCTAAATCTTACAGGAATTAGCCTTGATCTTTTCCATATCATTTCTTCTAAAGTTAAATTCTGTTTTCGGTTGGAAGTTTCAAGCGTACCCCTTTTGTACCTTGCCCTCCTCTCCTCCTGAACATTGTTGATGGATGGGAAGATTCGTGACAACTGGAACACTAAAAATTAGCTTTAGTTGACATTTCAAATATTTAACCTGATCAATGTATAAATGTATACTACACCATTTTCTGCCTTGTCATAAAATGCCCATTTCTTTTATTGGCTACTCTTTGCATTTGGTAAGTTATACAAGCTGTTGAGAGCTCTCAGTTTTATAGAGCGCCTACTCAAACTTCTTTGAGGGCAGTTCTTTATGTACCTAAGGACAGAGCTCAGGTTTCTCAGGGCTCTGAATATTTTCTTCCCGTACCCCAATGGATTGGTTTGTGCACCTGACTTCAGAGGCTATTTCTCTAAGCCTTTTTCAGCCACAGAGCCAGGGAAGCAAACACCTCTCAGTCGCCTTTTCTAATCCTGATTGTCCTGAATATCGTAAGCAGGAACCATAGGGACATATGACCTCACCCAAGTTGGTCTCTCCTTACACTCACATCTTAATGACCACTCCGTCTTGACCACACCAGACCTTAGGTTCTAATAATCTCTTTTTAGAATGTCAGAAGGAATAATTTCTGACATTGTCCCCATGGATCTATGTGAGAAGACATAGTTTCCTTTTTTTCCCTCTAGAAATAATTCATTCTTTGTTTAGGATTGTATTCCAAACAGAAGTGGAAGTTTTCTCTGTACTCTAAAGGGTCTGGTGATACTGTCTAGATTTTTCATCTCAATATACTGCTTCTTGGTTTCAGAGGCTGATTTTATGTTTATGTTTATGTTTTGGCTGATGTTGGCACTGAGTCCTTCCACTTGAATTGCTTCTGACTAATGAAAGCGAGGCTGATCCAATATGTAATTGATGCATCTCCATCAAGCAATAGCCAAATGGTATACCAGCACACTGTACAGAGAAAGGCCTCCTAATAGATCACAAGAAGAGTCCTCACTGACGTCTAGCAAGATGCATGGGCTGAATTCAGGAGAAGCTGTGCCTCCGTGGGCAGTACCATAACATTTTAAAATGCAAAACATCGTCTGTCACATAATATTCAGGTTGTTAATTTCAATAATATTTGTTTTCAATTTATGTTGGCTTTATGTTGTAAATAAACTACAAACATACAGAGGTATGTCTCTTATGTTCTACATCTTGAAGTATACATATACAATGACTGTACATTTTTTAAAAAATACAATTTAATCCACCATGGAAGAAAGTCGGAATATATTTTTGTTTTCCTTCAAAAGCTATTTGTAGATTTCTTAAGTTTATCAAACACTGTTCTGTAGCAGAAGGGTGCTTCTTTTGGGGCATGCATCAGAATCAATACATCTTCTTTCGGGGTATGCATCAGAATCAATACAGAGGGACTGGCATTTAATACCCTTTTTATATTTTCTAATACTACCTTTCTTCCTCTTTGCTTTCTCTGCCCTATCCCCAAATAATAGGGAGGGGGGACAAGAGTGACTAAACAGTCATTGGGTTTTTTTGGGGTTTTTTTTTTTAGTTGGAGTCTCACTCTGTCACCCAAGCTGGAGGGCAGTGGCACGCTCACAGCCACCGCAGCCTCGACCTGCTGGGCTCCTGCGATCCTTCCGCCTCAGCCTTCCAAGGAGCCAGAACTACAGGCGTGCACTACCATGCCCGGCTAATTTTTTGATTCATTGTAACCCAGGTGGGTCTCAAACCCCAGGGGTTCAAGCAATCCTCTCGCCTCAGGCTCACAAAGTGCTGGGATTACAGACTGAGCCACCGAGCCTGGCCATTGTTTCTTAATGAGCTCTTAGAATAAGATCACAAACAGGCCCTGATCCCTGCCTCCTTCCCACCATCATCTCTCACCAAGATCCTCTCCCTTGCCCAGTGAACCTGAGCACAATATCCTTTTATCAGTCCCTTCAATGTACAATGCTCTTCTCAAAATCGTTTCCTCTTCTCCAACTGAGCTACTTACTTTCCTGGAGATCTACTACGCATCTTTCAGAGTTTAACTTAAATGCCACTTTTTTTTTTTTTTTTGAGTTGGAGTCTCACTCTGTCGCCCAGACTGGAGTGCGGTGGCCGCTCCCAGCCACCGCAGCCTCGACCTGCTGGGCTCCGGCGATCCTTCCGCCTCAGCCTTCCGAGTAGCCGGAATTACAGGCGCGCGCTACCACGCCCGGCTGATTTTTTGATTTATTGTAGAGATGAGGTCTCGCTGCCCAGGCGGGTCTCGAACCCGCGGGCTCAGGCCATCCACTCACCTCAGCCTCCCAAAGGCGCGGGATGACAGGCTGAGCCACCGAGCCCGGTTTAAATGTCACTTTCTTAGGGGAGTATCTGAGCACTATCTATTGGAAGAATGGATGGTGAGTGGATGAATACATGGGTAGGCAGGTGGGTGGATAGGTGGATGGATAGATGGATGGATGGGTGGGTGGGTGGTAGATGACGAGTGAATGGATGGTAAGTGGATGAATGGATGGATGAATGCACGGATGGATGGGTAGAAAAATGGATAGACGGGAGGCCTTCCCTGATCATGAAACCTAACTGAAAGTATCACTTACTATTCTTCTTTATAGCACTGCATTTTTTTGATAGCACAATTTTCAGTGATCTATTTATTTAGCATCTTTCCCCTCAGTGGACTGTAAGCTCCACGAAGGCAGAGAGTTGTTAATGACCATATACCCATTATAAGGTATTCCATTTAGGTGGCACTTGATACACACTGAGTAAATGAACCAAAGGAAAACCTGAAGATTGCATTCACATCACTGAAATAGCTGTAAAGGGGGGAAAGACCTTTTCTCATATTTTAAAACGTGTTAATTAACGGATTACACTAACATGGAACAATCTAAAAGAACAATACATTTTGAGGAAAAGTGGGCTTTGAAATGAAGGAGATTCACAAACTGAAACAGCACTTGCAGAGGGCCTCTTCAGACATTAATCAGAGACATGATGCAGGTATATACCATAATCAGTATATGACTTCAAAAGCTACAGATTTTTTTTTAATTTTTTTTTTTTTGGCAAAATTCAGTTACTGCTTGGACAGAATAGCTTTTGAGATATATGACTCAGCAGTCACCAAACCACTTGCTCATAGTAGGAGAAAAGAAAAACTTTTTTCATCTGACAGATACTTTTAAAAAGCACTATTTTTAAAAATCGGGAAGAGGTCGTCTCAGGATCACTTGGATACATTCTTTTCCTGTGTGTTCAACCCTAAGCCCCCAGGAGTGATGGACAGGAAACGTTAGTCCAGGGCTATGCAAATCATGCTAGCTGGGTCAAGGGTACAATTCTAAAGTGACTGGGACCCATAAAAACTGAGGCTGGGAGTACTTTTTATATGGTCACCCAAGGACAGAAGTCTTCCAGGCTTAGCCCAGGTCCTGTGCCCCATCGCTTTTCTAAGATGTATGAAGGAGACACCTCCCAAAACCAGGGGTCCCTAGAGACAGCACACCTCCTGAGATCAGGCTCCAGATGCTAGGTAAGAGAAGGAGATCTTGCAAACCCACCCCTTGGCTTGGCCTACAGTTTATCAGAGTTTTGTTAGAATCTTAGTTTCAAAGCCACTTCATAATGGCTTGTTTTGTTTTGTAAATATTCACCGTGGTACACTCAACCTTAGGAGAGGTACTCTTACATAATACTTCTGAATTTTGCTTTTAAAATGACAAGGACAAGGATATTGCTTACATTTGTCAAAGAAAGATATTGCAAGAAAGATAAAGTCACATTAGGATCATTAGTACGAGGGGACTGAATTTATTTGATCAAAGAATCTAAGGTAGTCCATATGAGAGGATTACCCTACAGCAATGTTTCCCTGAAGAGAACTCAGAGTATTTATTAAAAACACAGATTCCAAACCCATGGAATCAGAAAATATCAAGGGAGAAACCTGGGCATGTGTATACAGATAGTCCCCAACTTATAAAGGTTTGACTTAACAATTTTATTACTTTATGATGGTGTGACAGTAAGATATATTCAATAGAAACCAAACTTCAGAATGTACCCATACAACTATTCTGGCTTTCACTTTCAGTACAGTATTTAATAAATTACATGAGATATTCAACCTTTTATTATAAAATAGGCTTTGTGGTAGATGATTTTGCCCAACAGTAGACTAATATAAGGGTTTTGAGCATGTTTAAGTAGGCTATTCTCAGCTATGATGTCCAGTAGGTTGAGGGTATTAAATACACTTTTTTTAACTTGCAATATTTTTAAATTACGATAGGCTTATCAGTACTAACCCTATAGTAAGTCAAAGAGCATCTGTATTTAACAAGTGTCCCCTGGTGACTGTCAGCAAGAGAGTTTTGGAAACTGCCCTGCAAGGGTTCTTCATCAGAGCCATACTTTAGGGTTAGAGAAGCTCTCAGAATATTTGAGATGGGGCCAGTCTCAGAGATTTTGCTAGGGAAGGGTGGAACCTACACAAGCATCTTTTGGAAATGCTAAGGGATTATTGTTTTTGCTTTGATCAGGTATCAGCCCTAAAGGAATATTTAATATGGACCTGAGGTGTGAAAATGAGGCATAATTAACTTAGGCTGTTACATCAAAGGAAATGATGGTATATACTTCTTTCTAGAAATAGCAAATCTTTCGGACCAATAAATATGGCAGGACTGGCACACCAGTATGCAACTGGAGGTTTCTAAATGTCCACTTCTGTCATAGCCAGGCAGACAGTCTATGAATTATTCAGTAAGCTGATGAGTCAGAAATCACTCATACTATCTGGATTACCCAGGCAGTCTTTCTCCATTTCAGTGGGTAAGTTTTGGAGGGTCCTAACATTCATTAGGTCTACTCATTGCTTCACACAGGTTATTCCGTCATCTGCCAACTGGCAGTTCTATTCAATCACATGTACAAAATTGATTTTTAAAATAACCATAACAAAATGCTATGATACTGATGATTGACAATTCAATTTAATTATTAATAAGTTTACTAGAATTCCGAGATTCAAATAAAAACAAAACAATTTGTTCTTCAGTGAAGCTTTCCACTCTCATCCCCTTTATTTTTCCTTGTATCTTTACAGATTTTTACATATATACAAACACAGCAAAATATAGTACACTGCATACATTGTTCTGTATCCTGCTTTTTCCCTACCTAATAGATCTTGGGGATTTTCCATATCAGTCCATAGAAAGTTTCCTCGTTTTTAAGGGCCACGAAACTTGAATTTCAATTCAGTTTTAATAAGTTATGGATTAGACTTTTCATCTTTGACCAAGACCTACTTGTAAAGGTAAGAGAGGGTGTGTATGTTTTAAAGATCACTGGGTGAGCCGGGCTCGGTGGCTCAGCCTGTAATACCGCGCCTTTGGGAGGGTGAGGTGAGTGGATTGCCTGAGCCTGCGGGTTCGAGACCCGCCTGGGCAACTTGGCAAGACCTCATCTCCACAATAAATCAAAAAATTAGCCCGGCGTGGTAGCGTGCGCCTTGTAGTTCCAGCTACGTGGAAGGCTGAGCCCGAAGGATTGCCAGAGCCCAGCAGGTCAAGGCTGTGGTGGCCAGGAGCGGCCACTGCACTCCCGTCTGGGCGAGAGAGTGAGACTCCAACTCAAAAAAATAAATAAAGATCACTGGGTGTATCAGTTCAGAACCTCCAAGAGCAGATGCTAAGACAGAATTAGACATACAAGAGACTCATCAGGGTAAACACATGCAGGATAAAGGCCACAGGAAATAAGAGTAGTGGTCACGATGCAGGTATGAAATTGATGAAAGGAAAGCAGGAAGGAAGAATTGTATAAAGAAGGCACAGACAGCCCAAGACGATTTCAGCTAGGTCAGTGTGGAGCATAGGAAATCCATCATCAGAGGAAGCGCTTGGAATCCCAGCTGTGCTTGGCTATTAGCTGCACACAGCTCAAGGAGAGAGTGACCTCAGCACGAACACTGCTGGAATCTACAGGTGCAGCAGCTGGAGATTGTTCACAGCAAGTTCCCTTGAGGAAAGATCTGAGTGGTGCACATCTATAACCACCTCAATCTCCCCTTGCATTGCAAAGATCATCTCCTCTCGTGTTTGGGAGCAGCTTCTGTGGACCTCTATTCCTGATGGAAAGCTTTGAAAAAGGAAGTAAATGGGACAGGTAGCAGCCCCTGTCTCTGCAGTTGGTCTTGGGAATAAAAATGATTCTCATCTTCTCCCTCCTTCTCTCTCCATCTAAATTCCTCTCACCGTCAATTATCACATCATCAGGTTCTGGAGACTTGCTTAGTGGTGTGACCCAAACCTTTGTTCCTGGAAAGTCTGAACCCTTTGTAAGTCATACCCTTCTCAGACCAGGGTTGCTGCATGTGTGCATCCATAGATACGAGGGGGCCCTGTTGCATAAAAGCCTCCTCCTGCTCATCAGGGCAAGCATCCCTACTAGTATGGCAATTCCTCTTCTCACCTGGTGATCCCTGGGCACAATCCCTGGGACTGCCAGGCAGGAGCCATAGTTAGCAACTCTGATTTATTCTCTTACAAGAGTACTTCCTCTCCAGGGCCCCTGTGTAGTACAGAGTTGCAAGGATAGGAAGAGCAAAGACCCCGAGTAGGTCACTGGATGTGATAGTAAGCAGGGCACTATTGTTTCTTCCACCTTTCAATTCCCAGGCCTGTATGTTCTGCCTATTAGAGATAGTTTGATTTAGAAGGACACCACTCCATCTTTGCAGATTACTACCAGCAAACTGGAACTTCAACTGTGCCTTAAGGGGACCATTCCATTATTCTATGAGGTTGGCTCCTCATGGATAACAGAGGTATGCAGTAATAGGTATGTGATAAGACCAGTGGACTCTACGATCAGGGCTCGCTTTGGTACCTCTGTCACTATGAAGCGGGACCCTTGATTGAACATCTGTGGTGTGACATTCCATGCTGTGGATCAAGTACTTCATAAGCTCTTAGATAGTGGTGGAAGAGGCTGAGGCTCTGTGGACAGACAAGGCAATACCATACCCAGAATAGCCATCTACCCCTGATAAGGATGAACCACTGGCCTTACCAGGCTGGAAGGAGGCTGATTCAGTCAACTCATAACCAAATAGCTGACTGGTATTCTCAAGGAATAGTCTCTGTTGCTGGCAGGCTGGATATTCAGAGGCAGCAGTAGTAAAGTTGACCTTGAGACATGAGAGTCTTTGTTATTGAGCCCATGTATAACCTCCATCTCTGCCACTGAGGCTATTAAGCTCATGTGCTCATTGTTCCAACTCTGGGATAGCTGTTGAAGAAAGCTGACGGACATTGACTGGCTGAGTCCTACAGTCTACTTGGGCTTTCAGTGCCTCTTCCATAGAAGGCATTAACACACAGCATAAACTCTTCACTCTTTGTGTTGCTCTCATACATTTATCCATGCTCTACCCTAGAACTCCATGTCTCCACTCTTCCAGTCCTTTTCCTTTCAGGCCTCCGGCCAGAAAGCCAGGCTGTCAGCCACTGCCCAGAAATTGACATACTTCAAACTGACATACTTTTACTTCAGGCCACTTTTCCTTTCATGCAAAATACATGACCAGGTTATCGCTCACAGCTCTGCCCATTAGACAGATTTTCCCTATAGACTTTCGCAAACACTCCTGAGTGTGGCTGTAATGCCACCTCCATCCATTTTCAGCTCCATCCATACACTGACAATAGCCATTCTCAAACCACATTTGGGCTTTTCCTCCTTCTTCAGCTGGTTGTATGGAACTCAATCTGCCCATCAGTGAGAGCTGGGAAAGGGGCACTAGTGCAACCCTGATGGGGAACATGGGTGTCTGAGCAACCTATTCTTGCAGCTTCTCATGTCCTCTAGTCCAGCTCTGTTTGATGCTTGATGTACCACGTACAACTCACAAGAGACTGATTCTGTGGTCTGTCCAACTTTGTCTTGGCAGGTTTAACAGGACCCAGCTCCTAATGAGAAATTCAGGATGAAGAGTCACCTGGTCTCATGGTCAAGCACTTCTTTTCTACCAAGGCCAAGTAACTTACTGAGAACTGTTTCTCAATAGAGAGATAATTCTCTGTTACAGATGCTACGGCCTTGCTTTAGATCCCCATAGCCCTGAACTGTGATTCCTCCTTGGGAGTTTGCCATCATCTTCATATATCTTTTCTTGCCACTGACAACTCCAACACCATAGGATCTGCCTGAGCATGCAGTTCAAGAGGCAGAGCTGTTGCCTACAACCTGAGACTCTGGCAAAATCCTCTTTTGTTCTGAGCCCTCAAAGCTGGCAGCCTCCCTTCTGTGTCACCTAACTTACAGGCTAGAGCAGTTTCTAAGTGTGGTGTGTGTTGCCACTAAGGAGGGCTACTGGGTGCTCTTCTTCCTTTTTTGTATTGGGGATGCAAGATGTAGCCATTTGCCTTTTACTTTGGAGGGGCTGTCCTGGGTAGAGCATGACCCTGATGCAAACATCCCAGCAGATCTGAAGTCGTGGCAGCTGGAGGTTGTCTGCCAAGCATCCTCCTCATTCCAGATTCTCTTGAAGGAGGATCTGAGTAGTGCATCTCCCTGGCCACTGCATGGGTGTTCTGATGTCTCAGTGAGCTTTAAAAACTGTTTGCCAAACCAAAGTGATAAATGAAATGCAAGAGATGACAAAAATGCTACAGAGTGATGAAGGTAAGGAAGAGGAATTTCAGCTTTATCTGGAATGCAATCAGTATCTAAAGAATTCTACAAGGGTTTTGAGGTATGTGTGCTAGGTGATAAGCAAATTGGGACTGCAACATTTGGCAAGAATAAAATACCCTCCCTTGTCATTCAGTTAAAGGAAAGCCTTTTCTATTATTGGCTATTGTTTCAAATCCCATTCCAGAGCTCTTGGAGCCATTCATTCCTCAGTTATAATTTACATTTCCTTTACTGGCTAATAATTGATGTCTTTTTTTTCTTTTCTTCAGCTATGACTCACTTAGCAGCTACTCACTCCTTACTTATTGTTGTGCTTTCAACAATATTGTGTGCCTCCCTTCTTTATTCAACCGCTTTATGGAAAGGTTATCTCATCAATTTTCACAACTTTTAACAGCATCTTAATACAGACACTCCCCAAAATGCTTTTATATTCTCTTGCCAATCCCAATTTGTGCAATTTCAAATTCTGAGTTGCCTTTCAGCCAGAGCTTCAGAACAAAGCATTGTGATTTTAAATGTAGGATGAGACAGAGGAACACATCTTCGTTTCTCCTCAGATCCCAGGGACCTCCTTTCCAGGAAGTCTCTTCTCACAGTTACAGACATGGATTTCCCTCATTCCTTCTTGCTGTAGGGTACCTCTTAACTCAAGAAGATCACTCCATTATAAATGTCTAGAAAGATGCACCTTCACTATACTCACAATGCTAAACAAGGTGCCCGTGATTCCCACAAAGTTTCATCCAAAGCAGTCCACAAAATCACTGTCCTCTGAGCTCTTGTGACACTTGGCACTTATTGGCTACTTGTAGTTGTCTCCATTGTTCTTTTATTATTTTTCTTTTTCTTTTCCTGTCTCTTTAGTGATATTTTACATGCTTAAGAGCCAGGTTTGCTTCTGCTTCCAAACCTAAAATCGTAATTTTATACACAAGTATGCACACGTACATACACATATATATACACATGTATAAATATATACACAAGTGAATACATATGCACACACATACACATTTCATGGTTTGCTTTAGGTACTAGGTCTCCAATATAAGCCTGTAATCACTCTCTCTTCAAGCTTACTGCTTTAAGTCTTCCTTTAATCTGTCATTACCTTTTTCATTGTTAGAACTTCCTCGACACTTGCTGTGAGTCTTGTCATTGGACATGGATGCTGCCCAGGACTACATGGAGAATTCCCCATTAGGAAAAGTAGGCAAAGGGCCACAAGGGACAAGTCATGGGAAGAAACCAAAGCACTGCTCTTGAGATTTAAACAAGGCTCAGCTGGTGTTTTTATATCAGCATTCGACACTATTTCTAAATCAGACCCTTAGCTTCTTGGGCAGGATTGCCTAGTTGTACAAGATAAGCCAATAAATATCCAAGTAATTATACAAAATTTTGGTACCATGAAGCTGATGATTGGAACACAGTAGACAGCCTAAAATTAGGGAGACTAGAAAGCGATACGATTAAGAAAAATACACAGGGAACAGAACATCTGAAGTGGTGGGAGAGAAAGAGGGAGAGGAGAAGCACGAGATACAGGCTTCATAGAAGCAGAGGAGATAAGCGCTCCCAAGTGTCAAATTCGCAGCTGCTACTAGAAGGGTAGGCCCTGAAGAGATGCTATTCTATCTGTTACACAGGAGATCCCTAATGGCTAGACAAGCTTCACCAAAGCAGTGAGGACAGAATTCAAATTAAGTGGTGTGAGAATCAGAGGTGGGGAAATAGAGACTTGCATGTAACACGCTCTTTCAAGTTCTGCAGTTTCCAGGGCAGACACAGAGGTCTTGAGGAGAAAGTAGGACCAGCATATTAGCACTGTTTTGATATAGAGGACACAAGAGCATGTTTGTTGGCTGTAAGAGAATTAAAGCTTATGTATGTATGTATTATGTATAAATAGAAATGGAGTCGTGTTATGTTGTTCAGGTTGGTCTCAAACTCCTGGCATCAATCAATTCTCCCAGCCTGGCCTTTCAAAGTGCCTGGATTATGGGAGTGAGGCAACACGCCTGGCTTTTTTTTTTTTTTTTTTTTTTTGTTAGAGATGGGGATCTTGCTGTGTTGACCAGGCTGGTCGTAAACTCCTGGTCTCAAGCAATCCTTCCACCTTGACCTCCCAAAGTGCTAGGATTACAGATGTGAGCCACCATGCCCAGTCTAAAGCATATTTAAAAGAGAGAAGGACTTGACGCAGAATTTGAGGAAGAAAAAGGATATCTTTTCTTCTGGGAGGTAGTGAGTGGGAACAGGATGAAACTGGTAACTGATATGAAGTTTTGAAGAGAGGAAAGGTGACAGTGTTCCCACATGCTGACTCCTTCCTCTGTGAGGGGGAATACAGGGTCCTCTGCTCAGTAAGAGAGCTAAGACAGAGATGAGCTTGAGGCCAGTGATAAACATCTGGAAATTGCCTGGGAAAAGGTCTGCTGTGCAGCACAGAGGGACCATCTGAGGTTTGCAACCTCAACCTGTTGTGGCAACTGGTCAATGATGAGATTATCTCCAGAGGAGCCTTTCTGGAAGAAAGGGATGAGAAACAGTGGTCTAATATTGAAGACTAGGCAGGCCAATGTACCAGGAGGTAATGATGAAAAGAAAATTGAATGCCAGAGACAATGTGGTGAAGTGACTCAGTAGGGCCTCTAGGCAAGGTTGGGAAGGGCCAGGAGGATGGGAAGGGTATCCAAGGAGTAGAGAATCTGATAAGAGCCAATGGTGTGATCAGTGAGAGTGGGAATGAGAGAACAGTTGTCAAAGTGGAGAACTGTAAAGTTCCAGTATTCAGAGTTGGCCTCACTGCACCTTACTTTCTGGGTCAAAGTAAGGTCCAGGCTGTGTCTGAGACATGAGTGAATGGCACAAGTCTTAAGAGGAGTCACTATTGAACAATGGCTGTCAAAGTGAAGAGAAAAATGAGATTATTAACTTATCAACTTGCTTATTTTTAGTTTTTTTTTGAGTTGGAATCTCACTCTGTTGCCCAGACTGGAGTGCACCAGCACGCTCCCGGTCACCGCAGCCTCGACCTGCTGGGCTCCAGCAGTCCTTCCGCCTCAGCCTTCCAAGTAGCTGGAACTATAGGCGTGCACTACCATGCCCGGCTAATTTTTGATTTATTGTAGAGATGAGGTCTCGCCGAGTTGTCCAGGCGGGTCTCGAACCCGCGGGCTCAGGTAATCCACTCACCTCAGTCTCCCAAGGCGCGGGATTACAGGCTGAGCCACCGAGCCCAGCTAATTTTTAGTTTTTAACCTCTACTATTCAACTGCCCACTGAACATCTCAGCTGCGGTAAATATCTGGATTATCCTCTCCAAAATGAACATATCTTCCCAAGCCCCTATAATTTACTCTCCTTTCTCTGTTACAAAAAAAAAAACAGCCAGGCTCGGTGGCTCAGCCTGTAATCCCAGCGCTTTGGGAGGCCGAGGTGATTGGATTGCCTGAGCCATGGGTTCGAAACCCACATGGGCAACTTGGCGACACATCATCTCTACAATAAATCAAAAATCAGCCAGGCATGGTAGTGCGCACCTGTAGTTCCAGCTACTTGGAAGGCTGAGACAGAAGGATCGCTGGAGCCCAGCAGGTCGAGGCTGCAGTGGCCATGAGCGGCCACTGCACTCCAGTCTGGGGGACAGAGTAAGACTCCAACTCAAAAAAAAAAGGCTTTTACCATTTACTTAGGCAGCTATTAGAAAGAAAGAAATTAGGAATTGAAAGAAAGAAAAAGAAATATAGAGATAAATAAATAAAAGTCATCTGTACCCCTTCCTGCTCTCCACCCAGATTGCTTTCTCCCTGAATTTCAGATTTAAGGGAATTAATACAGGTAAAAAACTTAGCATGGTATCTGGCACACCGGTGGCCTTAAAAGATCTGAAAACCATTAAGTTTGGAATTATTTTCCTCTTCTGATTTCATGCTGCGTGCAAAGCATATGACCATATTTCTTAATTTTTGTGTCTACCATGGACAAATTTTTAAAATTTTTATGAATGCTTTATTACAAACATGCAAATTATTTAATTTTATAAACAAGCTAGTAATACTCATTTTGACTTACATATCAAGTGATTTTAATACTATGTGGTTTTTTTATCCATTCTGAATTGCCCTTAGACAATAAATACCAATAGATGAGCTTTTTGTCATTTGTAAATACTTTATTACAAGTTCTCAATAATTAATTCTAATGTGTAAATAAAATGAAGTCACCAGTAAATTTTTAAATGCACCTTCAATTAAAACACAAACACTAAATTCTAAGCAAAACATCCTGACCATTCCGAACATGTTGTCAACTGGTTATAGTCACACCCAAAATGGCTTACAATTTGTTACAGAACTTTTTTTAGAATGGAAATACGTAACAGCGGGGTTTTAAACATGGAGGAAAACAAACTGCTGCAGCGGTTGCTGGCCCCTGAGTTTTAATGGCCTTCCCCCATCCCACCTGTCAAACTAACATTCTCATTCTCTTCTTACTAATCCCTTCTTGAAGCTAAATTCAACTCCCCCTTATCCAGGGCAAAGGTTCAGAGGGAGAGGGAAAATAAGGACATTGCTAACTCTAACTATTAAACTGCAACATTAGTTCACTGCCTACTATCTGCTATGCCATCACTCTCAGCACTTCCTCCTCTTCCTAGTTCCCTTTCCCAGTCTTCTCCAACTATTACCATTGACCTCTACCACTTAACATTAGCAAACACATCTCTCTGACTGGAAAAACATTCCACTGCAATGGCACCAGGCAAATGGAAGCACTGCGTGTATGTTTGCTTTGCTAAAACTTCTTCAGTAAATTACCAAAAATTTGATACTTTCTTTCATGAAGAGAATCAACAGCTGAGTCAGATAAGGATTAAGATTAGTTAAATTTTTTTTTTTTTGAGTTGGAGTCTCACTCTGTCGCCCAGACTGGAGTGCAGTGGCCGCTCCCGGCCACCGCAGCCTCGCCTGCTGGGGTCCGGTGATCCTTCCGCCTCAGCCTTCCAAGTAGCCGGAATTACAGGCATGCGCTACCACGCCCGGCTGATTTTTTAATTTATTGTAGAGATGAGGTCTCGCTGCCCAGGCGGGTCTCGAACCCGCGGGCTCAGGCAATCCACTCACCTTAGCCTCCCAAAGGCGCGGGATTACAGGCTGTGCTACCGAGCCTGGCTAAGATTAGTTAAAATTTAATAGTAGATATTCGGTGGTAGAGTCTCGTTTTTAATTAAGGCTCCTTCCAAGGAAAAAAATCTATTAGGGATAACCAGAGGAAAAGATTATGGTCACATCTTTTATCCTCTCCAAATCCACATATTGTACCCACATGTATATGTGCACCACCATCCTTTGCCCACCCACCATAAATAGACTAGATATCCATTATAGAAGACAGCAACTTGGTCTGGGCTGTATATTCCAGAACATCCTTCATTTGCATGAAAACTAAGAAGATAAATAAATGTTTGCAAAATGTAGTTCTTAAAGAACATGCATGGGTCCTAACACATGGGTCCAAAAAAAAAAAAAGGTAAAGGGACAAAAGCTCTGGCTTTCCCTGTGAAGAAAGCCAGTTTCAAAAGAGATTTTTTTTTTTAATGTTGACTTGAGCAACCACACTGTTTCTAATATCAAACAGAACCTCAAAATAAATGAAAATGTGTCTCTCAAGGCTAGCTCCTGATTCTGGCATATCCCATAACAGAGAAATGGAATTACAGCTCAGCTGCAAAGTCCGGGGCCCTTGTTTTCCCAGCGGCCTAAATCAATCCCCAGTCCAGGACAAGACGCTGTGAGAGATGCGTAAGTATTTCAGGCCACTAGGGTAAGCACTATTCCTGGCAACTCTGTGGACAGTGCCATGGATGAGGGTTTCTAATTCTCCTTGGTGATTTGGTTCTGCGTAAACGGAGATTTTTTCTTTCAGTCTTTCAGCCAGATAAGCAGGAAAGGCCAGCTCCAGTCCTAAGCCAGAGGCAATCAAGGTCAGTCTAGGTTCCTTTTTCTGTGCTGTTTAGTCTACTTTTTCCCCAGCTGCCTTCCTGACACCTGTCCTTATATTTTTATCTGATTATCAAATACCTAGTGAGAGAGCCTCTGGCAGTTTCTGATGCTCATTCAGTCATCCAAAGGCCTAAGGAATAACAGGAATATTCTGCAAAGCAGTTTCCTTGAGAGGCCAACTAAAAGCTCTTGGCTGTGAACCTGGGAGAAGTGTCTCCCGTGGGTATTTTGAGGCTGAGGTTGAGATTAATGCCTGCTCTCACCAGAGGCAACACCGATTCAACTTACCTATTACCCAATCTCTAATTTTTGGCTCGGCATCACACCCACAATATACTCAGTCATCCCCTAACATAGAAAGGAAAGGCAAATCTTGTCATTCCCATTTGGAAGATGCTGAAATTGAGGTTTAAGAGTTTAGAAGAGTTGTCTAAAGTGAATTCAACAAAGCAGTGTTGTAGCTAGAAAGTAGATCAGCTGACACCTGTCCCTGGTTTTGTAGGTCATAGCCTCTTTGCAAGTTTAGAGCAGTGTTTTACTTACCATAGTCCTCCTTGAAAACTTCTATTTACTTTCTTAAACTGTGGATACCAGTAGAGAGGTACCAGGTGTACACTCCAGACGTTTACACAACACACACAGACTGAGTCGTCGGCCCGTTGGGCACACAGCTCCAGGCTGAAGAATCTCTAAGGTCACGAAGAAGGAATGGGGAGCAGGCTGTAATGCAAAAGCAGTCGTCTATACCCCTGCAACAGCAGATTAAAAACATCCACTTCATTATTGCAAATAAAAAACGAACCTATTCTCTGCTTTTTCAAACTGCATTGCTCTCCCTCAGCATCTTCATTAAGTAAACGCAAACACATGTGCTTTGAAACGGGTAGGTGTAAAAGAACATTCTGCACAATTATATCTAGGCTGCCGCAGATTTATATCACACGCATACATCAATCTGGGGGAGACTAATCCACGATGACAGCTGAGCACGACAAATGCAACTGTACACAAGTTGGAATGCCGCAAAGATGCAACTACAAACGCCATGCAGACAGACACGCACACGACGAGTTTTCCTTCCACACACACACACACACACACGTGGCCGCACTTACAGGCGCTTAACCCCACTGAAAAACCCCAAACGCAAACACAGGCGGCTCCGGCGCCCGC
>NW_007258104.1:500698-501136 GCF_000164805.1 Carlito syrichta | reverse complement strand
GTCGTGAGCTCGCCCGCCGGGCCCCCACCCCGCGGCTGCACCCTGCCGTGCCCAGCGCTGCCCGCGTCCGTGCCCCCGCGGGGAGCGCGCCGGGGCTGCCCCCCGAATGACGGGCGGAAGGTTCGACTTCGACGATGGCGGCACCTACTGCGGCGGCTGGGAGGAGGGCAAGGCGCACGGGCATGGCATCTGCACGGGGCCCAAGGGCCAGGGCGAGTACTCGGGCTCCTGGTCGCACGGCTTCGAGGTGGTCGGAGGCTACACCTGGCCCAGCGGCAACACCTACCAGGGCTACTGGGCGCAGGGCAAGCGGCACGGGCTGGGGGTGGAGACGAAGGGCAAGTGGATGTACCGGGGGGAGTGGTCACATGGTTTCAAGGGGCGCTACGGGGTCCGGCAGAGCCTGTGCACGCCCGCCCGCTACGAGGGTACCTGGAG